>NC_025994.2:108018613-108220857 GCF_000442705.2 Elaeis guineensis
ATACATCCACTACTGCTTGTCTTGGATGAGAAAGTCTCTAAACTGAAATTTCCTGTCCCTTTGTATCAATCAGCTAGGCATTAATGTTCTTTTTAACTTCATAAGAATATTTTACTGCACTAGATGATGCAAGGGATATGAATACATGAATAATCAATCACATGGAATATACTAAAAGAATTGTGCAATGGAAAGTCTAAAATCCTTATATCTATGCTATATCTTTTTAAATAATCTGCAAGTGATGTACTCAACCTATATTGTTAGATAGATCGAGCCTCTAAATAATTTTACTTGATTGTAGATGATTTTCTTATGAGATTATTTTTGCATGTATACATGGATCTAACAATACACATGTACATCAATAGATAAGCATGTCTTTATGTGCACATATTATTTAATAAAACATGATGTGAATGGTATTTAGTGATAGGATGGAGGGAATGGAAATTCTTTAGAGGTTTTTAAATGTGTATATCTGTCTGCTTTTTAGTGTCCATTCTTTTGAGGGTAAAAAATTTATTCAGAAATCTGGATAAATATTTTTCAGATAATATTTAGATAGAAAAATAATTTATCTATATTCTTTTATGCATGAAAAATTAGCTCGAAAATTTATTATTCATATTTTTTTGCATCACTATTTTTCTGAATAAGTTGCTAAGATCTATCCATTTTTCTATAATATCTTTTATTATATAAATATTATTATATAATAATATAATATAATCTAAAATATATTATATAATATTATTATATATAATAATATATTATATTAATATATAGTATTAAATAAATATTATATATTATATATAATAATTTTTATAGTATTATAACAAAATTATTATATATAATATATATAATATATAATATTTATTTAATACTATATACTAACATAATATAATATAATATATTGTTATATTATTATATTATAATATAATAATAATAATATATTATATTATTATATTATAATATATTGTAATATTAATATGTATAGTACATTATTATATGATTATATATTATTATAATATGTTATAGTATATTATATTATAATATATTATTATATATAATAATATATTATATGATATAGTATTATATTGTTATAATATATAATATATTATAATATAATATAATATTATACTATATTAAAATATAATATAGTATATTATATTATAATAATATATTATAATATATTATATAAATATTATATTATGATAAGGTTAAGGGTATATTAGGAATGAATTAAAAAGATTATTTTTTGATTGATGGAAAAATGATTTAGCCACCTATATGGGTAAGATTTTTCTCGATTTCATAGATAAATGCTATCTATGGAAAAGTAATTTATGCATTTTGAAAAGCGTGAGAACACAAGTATTTATCCATAAAAGAATAGATCCTTAAAGTATATTATATTCATGTTAAAATATATAAAATATAATGTAGTGCATGATAAAAAAAAATGAAGTGATAAGTGCATGATTGAAGTATTAATTATGAAGTGGAACTATTTCATTGGAATTTAGATTTTGGAGAACTGAAGTTGATCATGATGGCCTAGAGTTATTCTTACATGGTTGGCCAAGGGAAGTAAGACTAGCACCAAGTAGAGCTCTGTCAATTTCTCTACAACAATACAGACCAACTAATCTGCCATTTTTCTACCAAAAAGAAACTAACCTGCTATTTGGCTAGCCTATCCAAACTTGTCTTGAAATAGGCATTTGCCATTATCTCCACGAGCCCTCTGACATTTCCTTTTTCTTGCGGAGAAAAGGTCATCCTGGATTGAATTGGAATTTCTGTTATACTGTTTATGACACTTTGCACATAGCAAGGTGCTGGCTACCCACCATTAACAAATGTAGTTAGTCCCTTCCAATTGATTCCAAAACAAGCTTATCAATCTTTTGCTTGTCAGCTCCAAACAATTAGACTATGACAATACTACCCATGCTCAAGTCACAAATGAATTTTATACAGGCAGATACTTAATCATCATAAAGGTCCCATTTGAGTTTAATTCTTGACTTAACAATTTAAGTAAACTTGCTTCTCAGTTACAAAATTTTATAAATTTCTGAGCAAATAAAGCTTTCCTTTTTAACGATTCTTAAGTTATGTTTTTCTTTTCTCATTAAATTTGTACGAGCATATATTCCTCTAGAGAAGACAACAAGCACTTGCCGTAATTAGTACTTCTTCCATAACATTCTCATTAAAGCCTGCATTTGAAATATCAACTTCATTTTGTGTGTGAACACTACAATAAAGGATGAGAATAGTGTCTACAGTTCAATGCTGCAGATTAGATATGTGATCTCTCTTATGCTTATGCCTGCTTGGGAATTTTGTTGTAGTTACCGGGAAGTGAAGTATTATTGTTGTTGTTGTTAGTGTTGTAATTACTTCTAGATTGTCTACATGCAGCAGGAATTTAAGACATGTGCCTGGTGTGTTCAATGTGGAACTCGCTTTAAAGAAGAAGAGCTGTTTAATTTAGTCACTGCTGTCCCTGTATACATTCCTAGACACCTCTTTATATTGTCACAACAAAGTTCTCAATGAAAAGAAAAAAGGGTGGAGGTACCGTAAGCAAAGGCATTAAAAAGGGAACATGAACATTGAACAGGCTTGCGTTCCTTTGGCTGCAGAAGCGTGCAATTGCATACGAGAGACACGCATACGAGAGAAATGGTACCCTTCTGTAACAATCCACAATCTCATCTAAAAAAATTAGTTGGAATATTATTTGGATTCTTTGTAACTATACTCAAAATCTTCTGGTGCATAATCAGTATGTGACTAAGTATATGTTCATATGAGTTTTTATATACTCTCTCTTGTTTTAAGTCTTGGTGTTCTTGACAGATTAAAAGTCCAAATTCATACAAAATTATTCATAAATACTATGATCGGCGCATGATTAGCTCAATGAACCATGCTATAGTATTTCGAGTCCACATAAGTTATTGAATGGATCTGCTTTGATACCATTAGTAATAATTCAGTATCTTATTCAAAAAAATTAGTTGGAAGATATTATTTGAATTTTTTAATTCTATATAAATATTCAAAATTATCCCAGTGAACATCGATATAGAATTAAATATATATTTACATGAGTCTTTACACTGTCAAGATAAAATCCTAGCTCCATTCTTTCAATCCTCCTACGTTCATCCCCACGTCTCTTCCAAAGTTGAAGGAATAAGATTCTCTAGAAGGCCCATTATATCACGCCACATCGAAGCTCTCAGAAACCGACGAAATTAGACAGAGGAAAAAAAAAAATCCAACTGTCAAAAGTGCACCACACAGAGCATTTACACATAACAGGCTCAGGCAGGCTACCTAAAGTTCTTGCTAGTTGCCGCCTACACGTTTTGCAGCTATTCATCCATCCTTGTTTCACGTCACTTTCTTAATTTCCCCGTCTTGTGCACCGCTGAAAGCCTCCAATAAAAACCAACTTTAGATTCTCTCCAAGACTCTGACACCTCTTTTCAATGTCTCTGATTTTTCCATTAACAACCCCTGCCACCAACTTTCTTGTGAACTGTGGAAATCTGCCACCATATTTTCAGTTCTTATCCGTTCTCTCTTTTGGGATGGTCTGTAATCTTTTGATCAGTCATGGGAAAGTTTTTTTCTACCATTCCTCTTATTCCAACATTAACTTCCGTGATCTGTGGTAGCTGAAGTGTGGACGGAGAGGACCGATCCTTGGATTCTTTGCTTTTGTTTCTGAGGAAATTGGATTCTCTGCTTTTGAATTTTTTTTTTTTTTGTGCAGGTCTCTCCTTTCTAGATTAGTGGGATGAAAGCTGTGTTGCAGTGGGCCTTTGTTCCTTTCTAAAATCTTGAGTCCACTAGTATTTTCTCTTTGTGAATCCAAATACTGATAGAAACTAAAAGAGATGTTAAAGAATCCCATTTGTTTCCCATGAGCTCAAGCTTTTTCAGGGAATGTGGATTAACTTTCTGCAAGTGTAAATTTATTGGATGTTACCTTACGAGAGAGCTCATTTGCATGGATGTTACCTTACGAGAGAGCTCATTTGCATGGAAAGCTATGCTTAATCTCGACCGTCAAATCCGTGAACTATATTGGTTCAGACACATGAAAAGATCGCACTATATCCTTATTAATCATTCCCTACTTTCGCTCTCTCTCTCTCTCTCTCTCTCTCTCTCTCTCTCTCTCACACGCACACACACAGGCTACTTATTTATCATGTTGGTCCTCTTCAGCTCCAAACTCATCTGTTTTAGAAGAAATACACTGGAAGAAGCCATTTCTCTCACACTCATGTTTGCGTTGAAAACTTTTTACTCTTGAATCTCCTGTCATTTCAAAGAGCCTAGCTCACTTCTGTCATATATTCCTCTTCTTCTGCCTAGGTTCTTCTCCGTTCAATTTACAATGAGAAGATACACTGCCATCCAAGCTCTTTTCCTGCTTCAACTCTTTTTCTTCTCCTCCTATGTTTTCTCTGCATCGGAAGTTATCACGGCTCCAATGGAGCAAACAGAGCAAGAAGCTCTGTACTTGGTTATTCAAGCATTTGTTGGCGAATGGTGGAATGGTTCAGGACTTTATCCGGATCCTTGCGGATGGACACCTATACAGGTCGTAACTGCACACATTATGGAAGGATCCTTTTCTAGAAATCTTATTGTTTTTCTATTTACCATGCTTTAGTTTTAACTTGTTTATATTTCTCTGCATAGAACGGTTACTTCTTTTTTTTTTTGATGGAAGGCATATATAGAATAGTTACTACAATGGAATTAACGTCTAATTTTAGCCATCTTTTGATGTCATAAAGTGAAGAAATAAATGAGAACCCTTTCTTATCTATTTCCGGTGAAACTTAGGAATCTTTCATCATGTTGATCCATATCCGGGGCCAAGCCTCCAAAGTGCATCGTGTTTCCAAATACATTCTCCCGATTACTATCCAGGTCTTTTATGTATTGAAGAATAAATAATATTTTTATGCCTTTTCCCTCAGTTACTCCTCATGCTTCTTTTCGTTTCGTTATTCTTGGGCATATCTCGACCATGAAGTCTGAATCTAGAAACCTATCGAACACATAAAATCTTTCCTTGGTATTACTCCCACCCAACATATCCTACCAAAGCTTAATTCTTCACATTTGAATCAGTGGAGAGTGTATAATCAAAAAAAGAATCAGTGGAGAGTGCTTGATCTTAACCATGTGCCTCAAGTGTATATAAAACAATGCATCTTGATTACATTCGAATGTTCAGAATGAGAGAGGAGCTAGCAATTGCTATAATAATTTACAATTACACATAATTACGTCAAGTCTACTACTGGATTACTCCCTAATCTCTTGAAGTTCCAAATGCAGGGAGTTTTATGCGACCTATTTGAAGGATTGTGGTACATCACCGTCCTAAACATTGGACCGGTTTTTGACAACTCTCTGGCATGCTCCCAGGATGCAAGGTTCACTGCATACCTGTTTGAGCTCAGGCATCTGAGAAGCCTCTCTTTCTTCAACTGCTTCTCTTCTTCTATTCGCCAACCTGCCACGATCCCATCGCAGAATTGGCAAAAGCTAGCTGGGAACTTGGAAACCTTGGAATTTCGATCAAATCAAGGCCTCACCGGAGCCATCCCCGCAGGTCTCAGTCTGCTTATAAATCTTCAATCTCTAGTGCTGGTGGAGAACTCCTTGACCGGGGAGCTGCCTCAGGAGCTAGGCAACTTGGTCCACCTGAGAAGGCTCTCGCTTGCATGTAACCAGTTATCTGGTCCAATTCCGGCTTCTCTAGGCGACAACTTAGTTGACCTTCTAATCTTAGACCTCAGCACGAACTCTCTAGCTGGTCCTCTTCCTCCTTCGCTTGGCAATATGAACTCACTCCTAAAGCTTGACTTGAGCTATAACAACTTAAATGGCAAGCTTCCAGGAGAGGTTGAGAAGCTGAAGAATCTCACTATTCTAGACCTCAGGAACAACAACTTATCTGGTGGTTTGTCTCAGTCTTTTCAAGGCATAACCTCACTCCAAGATTTGCTTCTCTCCAACAACCCAGTGGGTGGGAATCTCATGGAATTTAGGTGGGAGAATATGAGGAATCTCACCACCTTGAACCTTTCTAACATGAACTTAACGGGAGAAATTCCAGAATCCATTACAGAAATAGGGAAACTAAGATACCTTGATCTGAGTTCTAACAATCTTTCAGGCAGTGTCTCCCCGAAGTTTGCAGCATTGCCTTGCCTCAATGCTCTCTATCTGAACGGGAATAACTTGACAGGAGAGCTTGGGTTTTCTGCAGAGTTCTATCAGAGGATGGGGAGGAGGTTCGCCTCATTTGACAACCCAAGTCTTTGTTATAGGATGAAACCCAGAGGGCATGTCCCTGTTGGGGTGGCACAGTGCAAGCATCAACATGACGTTCCCATATCTAATCTTGATTCCGGAAACAAGCTGAGTGATAAAAACCCAAATCAGAAGTCCAGTTTCATGGCTTCGTTTGGGCTCTCAAATTCTTCCATCGCTGGATTTTGGTGGGTACTTCTCATGCAGGCGGCGGCGGCGGCGGCCTTTCTTTTACTTATGTTAGCATAGAAAGAGAACAAGATTTAAGTAGGCACCACATTATGATGGTTCTACACGAATGGTTTTGTACCACATCTCTTCTTTCGCCCCTCCTTTCCTTTTTAGTTTGTCATGATGAAACATGAAAGCAGGAAGATATTCAGATACAAGCTTAGATCGATTGATGAAGATGTTTTTAACCATTTTCAGGATTGTTTTCGCAGTTAAGAATGTAAAATTCAGTGCTAACTCAAATATATTGTAACAGCACACTCCTTGAATGAATGTTTGTGAGATACCATTACAGGGATTGAGCTGAGAATAGTTTTCCTCATTTTCTCATCGTCAACCAACGTTTCTTTTCCTTACCCCACCCCCCCCCCCCCCCCCCCACCAAAAAAAAAAAAACTTTTTAGTTTTTCTTTATTTTTGGACCACAGGGATACCGTCTGACAGAACCACAAAATGAATGGAAATTGAGGAAACTCTAACTCGAATTCTTCTCGACTTTAGAACACAAGCTATTGCTCATGGCACGACCACGTTAAAAGAATGAGTATTTTCCAATCATCATCATTTCCTGCATCAGCCCTTTTGTCCTAGGGTTTCTTATCATATCTATGGCCCCTGCAAAATTCATTGAAATGATTTAAAAAAAAAAAACATAATCTTCCGCACAACGCAATAAGTAAAGAAAAGTCAACTTGTGTCATTCGAAGATCCAATACTTAAGGTTTTCATCTGATTATACAAGCTACACCAAAAAAAAAAACTAGTAATTTGTATATACATTCCTCGTTTTTTCTTCAATTGTTATCATAATATTACCAGTTACCACTAACAACGCGCATTATTCTATTAGAAGGCTTTTGTCTTTAACTTTTTTCATGTTTTCAAAGTTCAGTGATGTTTTACGTGGCTTTCTGATTGAAGAGAGATGTCATATCCCGCAATCCAATCAGCGGAAGAATTGTCTTCATGGAAGATGTTGGCCGATAAAGACCTCTTGTATGAAGGGTTATACGTCGAAGCTTTTCCCAGCAACCATGTAATATCATATATATCTTCTATAAAAGGATAATAAGTTTTATTTTTCAAAAGCATATATGATGAATTAAAAAAAGAAGAAGCATATATGATGAATTAACCTTCTGAAAAGGTAATCTGAAAATATGTTTAGCAACATTGCCATCAGTATCCTGTCACTGCTATTGCAGATCCAAGTAAATTCTTTTGAGGACCATATATAGTAATTTAGTTTTTTTGTTCGAACTATAATAATTTGGCTGGACATTAGAACCTCTAACCTACGCCTTTCAATTTCTTCCCAATAGCCATCCAAGTCCAAAACTCAAAATTTAGATCAGCTATAGTCCATAGCATAGTATTATCATTTATTTTTGAAGCAGAGATAAGAACTGTCTTCTAAAGAAGTGCTCTGAAAATATTTTTAGCAACCTTGATATCAATATCCTGTAATTATTATTGCATATAAAAGTAATTTTCTTTTGAGGAACCATATATAAGTACCTGTCTCTCCCAAGACATTGCCGTCCATGATTCTGACCTCATTGTGCATGCTAATATGCCACAATTTTCTTTCCTCTGGATATAAGAAATTTGTGCACTCTCTAAATGGTTCAGCAATTACCCGGCTTCCATTAAGGATCAGTTCCTATTGGCTATAATTGCTGCCTAAAAAGATACCTTCCATGTTCCACATCTTCACCATCGTGGGACTCCATATATGATATCCCACCACCACAATAGTTTTGCCTCCAGAAATGCCCATGTCAGTTGGAGCTTCTCATATATTAATCAATATTTATGCAATTTCAGATGACAGAAAGGCTAAATCCCTGGAAACCTTTCAAAACAAACAAGTCAGCAGCCTTCACACAGCAGAGAGTTGATGTCTTGTGAACAGCAAGACAGTATCCATTCCCGCTTATGGTGTGTCAAAACTCTCTTCATCAATAACCTGCAACTTAGAAGATCTAAACTATCTCACCACCATAGCATGAGATATTTCAGTGATGTGCACTGTAGACAAACTTGACAGAATAAAAGGTCCCAACATTGATATTTTAGAAGTTAAGAGTGTTGTGCATACAATCTATAAAAACACATAACTGGAAACTTAAACTGGATACAACATCACAAAAACCATTGGGAGCGAAAGCTTAATTTAGGTTGAAATGAATATACCTCAAAATAGTCAGTTGCTAAGTTGGAAACATGTAGCATCCTCAACCTTATTTTAAGAAAGATTAGATCATGCTACACACAGTGTCCAGCAATTTTTCAGTGGCTTGGCTCGCAACCACATTCTCCATCTTCAATCGCCTCCGCATCCCTGGGCTGTTCTTCCCAGCAGCAGCATATGTTCTTATTAGGGCCTCAAATATCTCTGGCCCCAGATCCATCTCCACTTTCTGTAGAAGCTCAATAAACTTTTCAGCACCTGCAACATCCTTCTGCTCCTCAAAAAACGCCATTATAGCCTGGATCACCTCACAAGGTGGGACCCAAATCCTACCATGGCTTCTCCCCTTCTTAATTGCACGGTCAGCACACCAATGCACCATTTTCATATCACCTTTACTCATATAATATTCCATGAATATCTGCCATGTTTTGGCATTAAGTCTTCCGCCACGCATCTTTGCATGCTTCTTAACACCTTCAGCCTTATCTAACATGCCCTCTTTAGCATAAGCTCTAATCATTGCATTTGCCACCCGGATATCATATGTTGAGCACTTGGATTCCCATTCCTTGAAACGTGCTTCAGCACCTGGCAAGTCCTTCAAATTCACCAGCACCTGAATCATATTTAGATAGCTAATGTTTGCCATCTTAGAATGTGCCAGCTTCAGAGAACGCCAGATACGGTGCACTTCAACTAGATTGCCAGTTCTACCATACAACGTGATCAAGAAGTGATAGGCTCCAAGATCTTGATCCGTGTTTCTCTTCTCTAGCTCTTTGAGAGCTCCTTCTGCCTTCTGAAACATGCCAGCATCTACATAAATGGATGCTAGATTACTATACGTAGTCCAATCCGCCATAACTCGCCCATCCCTTTTCATCTCTTCTATGACTCTTTGAACACCAGAGATATCGTTGATGGCAGCTAGAGCCCTCATCCAAACATTGTAAGTATAACAATCCGGCAACACATCATTAGCCTTCATCTCTTGTATAATACTAGGAACCTTTTCTGGTTGGTCGGTTTTAGTGTAGAGGGTCATTAAGCTGTTATAGGCCATAGGACTTGAGGCAAACTTCAGTTCCTTCATTTTCTCCATAAGGCCCTCAGCCTTGTCCGTCATTAATTCCTTGCAGTAGCAGTTCAGGAGCGCACCATATGTAAGGTGATTTTTAGTGGGTTCTGGGAGATTGATGAAATACTCCTCGGCAGAAGCAATGCCTCTGGCTTTGGCTACAAGATCTAGACGTATAGCTTGATCACTGAGAGTTAAGTTCATACCTCTTCTGGCCATGGTCTCTGAAAGCTGCAGCAAGAACAAATGTAAACATTTTCTGAACGAATGGGACATGGCAGCAAATTCCCCTTCAACTAGAATTTTTTTTCATATTTATCTTATCTTTCTTTACTATGTTTGGTGTTCTACCAAAAAAAAAAAAAAAAAGATTAAATGTCGAAAACAAATATTTTTATTCTAAGGGCAGAAGCTGCAGTCAAATTAAATGCACATAAGCAAAATGGAAATAATAATTCATGTAGCACAAATCTATCTCAGAACTAAATCATATTATCATTTGTAAGATGCCTTATAAGAACTGAATTAACCAAGCGAATATTCATTGACGCCATCAAATGGCTGCTAGAGCCAAAATTTTGCTAACAGAGATCAGTGGTAACATAGAAATCAAGACATTTCATCAGCCGGAGTTTTTTTTTTAAAATTATTATGTAATGAACAAAAGCTTTTTAAAGACTAGATAGGTCACATTTTAGGAGCTTCTGAAACCAAGTATTCAGATAATGAGACAATCACATAGCATAGAAGAATATAGTATCAAGAATATAGCATTCCTATTCTCGACTCCCTCCCCTAGGACAAAAGAATAAGGGATATGCAGACTCCATCTACACAGTTGAAACTCTCTAAAATCCCAATTCTTTATCATGCAACAAAGTTACCATTATACTTGTAGCCAAGAAGGAAAAACTTGAAAAAAAAACTGAGAATAGTAGACTAGCCTTGCAGAAAAATGAGACTTTGTATATATAGTTTTCTCCATTTTGAAGAACGTATTGCCTCAAAGACATAATAAAAAGCTTTTGACCAGGGATACTTCTTGGAATATTCAATAAAGTGCTAGCTCAGGGCACCCTCGAAGCAGAAGGTGTAGATGTTGGAAACCTGATAAAGCCAAAGCATCATAGTTGGAAATTGCATTCAGCGTAGAGACAACAGAAGTGTTGTTATTTCATAGTTGGTGGCAGGCTGGTTACGAAGCATGACATAAATATGAAATGTAGATACAACAACATACAAACATATTGATACAACAAATTTGAAAAATATATGGTATAAATGTGGTTAAGAGGTAGGTACGAACAAATATATTCTTTGTTTTATATTTACAGATGCATTAGATATAACAAACATTATATTTTTTTGGTTTACATTATAGAATTTCAATAATTTCTAGAATTGTAGCTTATGATAATGAGCAACCACAAGAATGTCCCTAAACTTTATTTCAGGAAAGAAACTGTAATTCATGCCATGAGGATCAAAACATATATACAGTATATTAAGTAAAGAAGGAAGAAGAAAAAAAAGGCAAAAAGAGGGAAGTAGGAAAGGGAGAAAATAGTTTTCTAAAAAAAGAAAAGAAAACTCTGTAGAGGTTTCTTTTGCTAAGTCTCATCAATGCTAGCTATTCTTCGCACTTTTTCTCCCTCCCTTCCCTTCCTTAACTGGGGTGCACATTATGGGAGAAAGGGGGCTTTGTATACCCCAACTGATCGTAGATCCAAAAGTTGAATGAGTGTTGATCTGTAGCTCGTGAGCCCTCAAGGGTATCAGAACATGTTGAACAAGTATCCAAACAGTATCCTCAATATATTGTTTCATTCAATGACAATAAAATAAAAAGGACATTTGCAAAAAGTATCTGATATATCATATTATATACAAGCTGAATCTATATGATATGTTCTAAATACAGAATGGGATAGTATATGTGCCTTACAGTCATATCATGGTTAATGTTATGCCTTACAATGATGTTTTTCTACAATTAAGGAAGAGTCTGAGGTCAAAGATAAAACTGAAAGCTTAAAGTTCCTATACAGAAAATTGACAATACAAGTGCAATATTAAAGTATTCTTTCACAGAAAGTATATCACTGAAAAATATCGACAAGAGGTCAAAAAATATAAATTGCTAAACCCAAATGCAGAAGATGTTTAATTTGAAGAACTGAAGCCAACTACTGATAGTTTGTAGATTTGTGTGTCTTTTTCTAACATTTGTAGCAAATTCCTCAACATTAAGATCACTTCACCTTTCAAGAACTTCCACACAAGGTTTTATGGAATCTAGCTAATGACTAACTCCTGCATAAATTCTGTTGAGCTTCATAAAAAAATGGACACTGCCAATTTAGCTTTGCAATGTTTGAATGAAGAGATCAAACCCTGGTTATTGTAACCATGATCTACCAATAAACAATTTTCAAGTTTATCAGTCACCTTAGACCTTCTGGTGATAAGTATCCTTGTTCAATAAGTTTTACAATCAAATTCTATTATATAGTATCATCTTCTCATCACTTCATCTTTTTGCCCCTTTTTCTGGTTGGCTGATTATGAATCAATTAACTTCTGTATAAGGCAGTATAGCACTTTGTAACCAATAAGAAAAACATAAGCTCCAACATCTAAAAGTTCATAATATACCCACCTAGATAAAAAACTATTATGCCCTTCATGTTTTAAAGGGCCTAAAAGTCAACCAATCCTGTAGTAGTATCCAACACCCCTTTTGAACTCTTGTTCTCAAAGATTCGACTGTTCCTTTCTCCAACCTAAGCTTCAAAACTCTCAATAACATCATTATAGAACATAACCTCCAAAAAAAGAGATCGAATACTGAGAGAATTCTTACAAGGTGATATTTTGACTATCAGGTTGCTACAACAATTAGGGGTTAAAAATTGGAACTTGGTTTAAAATATATTTCAGCTTATGCTATGTGGATTTCAATTCATGGCATGAGTTCAAATGCATAACAAATGAAAAGGCCCTATTTCATCTATGTGGAGCTGACAATGCTGGAGAATGTGGTGGACTTAATAAGCCTTCATTAATTAAAAATTTCCAGCTAGGGCATCACATACAATCCATTCCTGATCACACTTCATGACGCTTTCATCTGTATTGATCATTAATCAGGTCTAAGCCCTGGTTGAAGTCATACTATTTTTTTAAAGTATCTCATGCTTCTCAAAATGTGATACCTTCAAACAGAAATTAATTCTTAAATTAGAGGATACAATATATCTTTCCTTTTCAAAGCACTCAAACATTTTGAAAAGGATGGAGTAGTTCCTTCTCAAAGTACCTCATAGACTTTGAATAAACTCTTTAATCCCTCTAACCACTATTAATTTATAAACCTGACAATAATAACTCCCCAGGTTTATATAAAAATAACAAGAACGATATTATTGATCAATGCTAGTCTCATCCAGATCCTCAGGTTTACTTTATCGAGCAACTCAAGAATGAGACAATTATCTAATCATTGATTAGCACTTCAATCAGTAGCTTAGGATAAACTAACACATGGGACGCGCGTTCAGTTTATACTGGCATGATTAATATTACTGCATAAAGCATCTTCATTACCTTGAATATAATCTCTAGCCAAAAAATACCAACCGGAATTTCTAGTCATTTTCACAAACAGTTAACGTACACAAAAGTAAGGGATCCAATGGAGCACATATTAAACTCATCTACACAACAAGATACATGAAACTTCTACTATTAAAGAACTTGTTCATTTAAACGAACGAATCGCATAAATTGATCTCAGAAGCAGGAGACAAGGGGCAAAGAGAAAAAAAAGAGAACGAGAGGAGAGGGAGAGAGGACGGAGGTAGGAGACCTTGAGAGCGGGGCGGAAGCGCTTGCGGTTGCGGAGCTTGCGGATGGAGACGCCGACCTCCCATTTGAAGACGCGCTTGCGGCTCTTGAGGAAGTCGTCGAGCTCCTGGCGGACGCTCCCCGGCGAGCTACCCTGCCGGAAGAGCCTCTTGTACAGCGCCTCTTCCAGATATTTGCTCGACCGCTTCGCGACCAACTTGGTCCGCGTCGCCATTGCAAACGCCTCCTTTTGCTTCCCTCTCCTCTTTCCGGCACCAGGGCTTTGTGTGCCAAAGCCTGAGTTCTGCTGGGCCAACGCCGGTCCAGTTGGATGCGGCCCGGCTGATAAGTGGCAAGTATCCCGGGAAAAAGAAAGAGAAAATATAGCTAGGCGCGTGAGTTGCACGTGGAGTCGTCGTTATCATCATTATTATCTTTCTGTTAAAAACAAAAACTATTTAATGGATGGCCGTGAAATGGTAAATGGTCTCAGGTCCAATCGGACCACGCCGAATCCCACGGTGGATAACACACCACGTTACCCCTTGTATTTCACGAATTCTCGATTTCGCATCATCCACCGTGCATATGCTCCGAGATTTGCCTGAGTGACCTGGTCCATACGATAATTTCTCCAGTGTCACTATTTCCTTACGGCTAGATGACCTGACATCTGGAAAGAAGATAAAAAATAGGTGCATCGGACTCTTTTATGTATATTCCACTTGATTTTGGGGGATAAAACTTGATAGAGCTCCACCATTGCAACTAGATCACTACAATTAAAATTATTATCATGACGCATTAACTTAATATTTCATAATATTTTAAAATTTAAAGAGTTAATAAAGCATTTTAGTGTGTTCAAAGTATAGCCATAAAATTATAATAACTTAAAATAATACAGTTTTCATATCAAATTTTATTATTAGCTGTCTATCTATTGTCTGATTATATTTCTGTAGAAATTTATTTTAATCATAACAGTTGTGCTAATTGTGATCCAAGAGATCATGAATGTAACATGATTCTAATGCAATGAATTGCATAATAGTTCACGTATCTAGCATGACTTAGCCTACATTTTTTGGTTAGCAAGCATAAGAATTTATAGCAAGTTTGAGAGTTTAGAATCAAAGAATAACTTGGGAAAAGAAAGTACTTATCATGATTTTTGGAAGTTGCTCTCTTGTATAATTTTCATCGGGAGAAATCAGATTTCAACAAAGTAGGATAAAATATTTTGACAAATTAGATTCAAATTATTTTATTTTATGTGCTCAAAATTGCATTCTTTTCATAGTTTAATAGGTGAGATATTGGAGGTATCAATATTTATTTTGCAAAACATGCTCAGCAGCTGGGCCATAGCACTATTTCCAATTTATAAGGTGTTATTTTTTCCTTATTAAAGCATTCAAGTAATTAAATAATCATTTCATTTGTCTTGTTATATGTCATATTTTAATCATTATTTCTTAAAAATATATTTTTTCCTTGATAAAAAATAAAATTAAGAAAACATATTTTTAAAACTTGATTGCTAAAAATACTTAGAAATATTAACAACTTCTGCATTCTACTACATTTACATACATACACAGATCTCTGCTACTCTACAGTAAAAATTCTCCCTTTCTTCTATCTATTAGTGGATCCGAAGGTGCTGCTGGGTATCACCGTCTAACCTCCATAGTACTTGCTTCAACAATGATTTTATATAAAATTATAAATATTGTATTTAAAGAAACTTCAATCTTGAAGATCAAGAGAATGAGAATTGATGGGATATATTTTGAAAGATAGGGAAAAAGACTTATAGGAGAGTGAAGATGAAAGAGGAATTGTTCAACAAAAAAAAATATTTAAAACTTTAAATAATGATTTGTGTAATAAGTTTTGGATTTCTTATATATATATAAGCTCTTTAAAAATTGACAATTTATGATTATTTTTTTATTCATACTATAATTAAAAAATAATGATTATATTTTATACAAAAAATTTTAATATTTCTGACATATTTTATTTTAAATAATTTTAATACATATCCTAAACCAAATCAACTTTATGTTCAACAACCATGCCTTAAAATCATTATTTATCTTGAGTTCCATGGCATTTGAAAATAAATTATGTTACTATCCTTTGTGTATAACTAATATTTAAAATTTGTTAAAAATCTAATTGATATATAAATAATATTTTACTTAGAAAAGATATGGATATGATTTATCTCTAACTTATATCCATATCCATTTAAAATAAATATTGGTACTAAGTTTGATATCCATTTAATATCCATATTTATACTTATTGAAAAATATGGATATAAATATAAATATACCAGTATTCAATATGTATTTGATCTATTTTCAGCCCTAGTTAGATAAAGGCATGTTCTCAAAGAGTGTAGAAATATAATATGAAAATCTCACTAAAGCAAACTATTAAATAAAGATAAAAATAAAAATATTGTAAAATTGTATAATTTGAGAATTTCATGAATCTATGGAAATAGTATGCATTTTTGTTGTAATGTGAGAATTTTCTCAGTCTTCTTCCTATTTGGTAATATTTGAGCCATTAATAGAATTATGATTTATGAATGTACATGGAGTTTGTATCACAAAATTATGCAAAAATATTAATATTTTTTTTGCAAGCTACTAGATTAAAAATAATTATTTTTATTTTTTAAGTATGTTAGAGAATCAATTATTGTTCTTCATGTGGAATGATGTAATTGGTATTGACATAACACCTCACTTTAAAAGATCGGTTTGAGCATTATTAATTAGGGAGGGTGATTCCCATGCTTAGCTATGCAAACCCCCTTAACGTGTATAATTTTTAGTTGGACCAGGTCCTTACTAAGTTGGGGACAAATCTAACCGTGAAGCAACATGTGCATAAGCATGTGTATTATGCTCGTCCAATTTATTCATCATTATGCATGTTGCTCAATGGTTGAATCGATCCATCAGTTGAGTGATAGATTTGCTCCAACCAATAATTACTCCCTCAATACACCTCTGAGCTACAAACATGCCCATATGGTCCCACATCATTTATCTTTATTTCATGCCTATTTTAGTAAGATTCTTTATAGTAAGGAATGGCGAGTATTCTAAATTTAGAGCTAACCCAAGAACACCATAATTCACTTCAGCTTTCTTTTTTACGCTTTTCTCATTTTCTTGTCAAATAGAAATGTTATATATATATATATATATATATATATATATATATATATATATATATATATATATATATATATATATATATATATATATATATATACAGGCGCGCGCGCGCATGCACACATATGTCTATATATATATCATCAAAAGTATTTGACTGATTTAATCTTGTAAGAATGGTGAATAATAAAAAATATTTGATACCACATGCTCCATGGGGACAATAATATGTGGAACCAAATAGAAGAATAGCATTATCGAAATCGCAAGATAATGTTCAAACAGACTGAATTAAGATCTTGAGTAAACAAAAATTAAAAAAAATTCAATCATTTGACATCACTTTCATTTTTTTCTAATTTATAAATATTTTTTTTATTTTTTAAATTTTTAAATATAAAAAGATTTGTATACTTAATTTTTTTATAAAAAATATAAAGATGGTGATGATGATAGAAACAATGATAATAATGATAGAGATAGTGAAGATGCTAGTAATGTTGGTAGTAGGAGTAGCAATGGCATAGTGAAGGTGGCCATGATGCCCATGGTAGTGGCCATGATGTCCATGGTAGTAGCCATGGAGGTGGCAGTGGTCATGGTTGCAAGGGCATTGATAATATGGCAGTGGCAATGACAATTACAATGATGCTATGGTGAAGGCAATATCGTGATGGTGGCGGCTGCGGAAGGATGAAAAATATAAGTTGGAGGCAACAATGATGGAGGTGGTGGTATTGTGGTAGTGATAATGATGATAATATAAATATTAGTGATATAGTAGGATGACAATGATAGAGCGGTAAAGACGGTAATGATGGCATAATGGTAGTGATCACGGTGCAAGTCGGTGGCAATAGAGGCAGCAAATTGTAATGGCAATGGATGTGGTGGTAGTAAAAAGTTCTCATATAAAGGTTTCTCTGGGCAAGTTTCGGTTAGCCCCAGCACACAGCATGCGGAGATTATTTCGTATTTCATAAAAATATATTTCTCCTGACATGATGACAAATTTCAAATAGTCCGACCGCCTACTTTGTTACTGTTTCTCTCATCAGCCCTTCTGAGGTACTGCTTCTACTATGTAATTCTCTCCTCAAAGCAATATCATAGTGCCCACCGCTTAGTGTATCAAGACTAATTTATGCATGTTTGAAGAAAACTTGGTTTCAACTAGTCCAGGCACATTGCTGGCCGAGACTAGTTCACATGGTATAAGAAATTAACTTTCATCCACTTCCTTCACGCCGCGTGCATAGACTAATTTATATTTGACAAAAGTTGTTGTAGCAAATCATAGTTAGCTCACCAAAGTAGTTGTGCTCTTACTATGTGCCTTCAGTTGTTTGGTAAGTAGCCAACAAATGCTAGCATTATCATATACATTAAGAATTTTTGAAATCTTATTCTTGAAATTGAAATATTTTGGCATCTACAAGGAATGAATCAAAAGCCTTTGTGAAATTGAAAGAACATCGTTCTTCAAAATACTGGAAGCATGAAGAATGAAAGGATACAAACTTTCAAAAAGGGATCAAAATATATATATAGTAAATGATAAGAGGCTCTCTTGCACATGGTCCACCTCAGCAAAAGTTATAACAAGCAACCTGACCTTTAGTACTTGGTGCATCTTTGATTCCCTCAAAGATAAAGCTCGTTCGTTGGGCCGAATAGTAAAATTACTCAAATCCCCTACTGCAATAGATTTGTTATCGATCGAGGATCATGCTCTTCCACACGTTACAACAAAGCTCATGCCCCAGCTTCACTGGGATTTCCACTGAAGCCGGGTTGCACGATACCAATAAACTTGGGTCATTCAGCTCCTTTCTACACGGTAAAAGAGTTAAAATGTCCAAACTGCTACGACTGACTAGTTTGATATCACATAATAATTTGTTGAGGAAACATCATATGATATTCTTAATGTCATAAATTATTTCTCTAGAAAATCTGCTGAAGGGATCGACATAAAATCTTTGACCATTATAATGTCGTTAATTAATTATTTATTAGTCTATCCCTTGGCAGCTTAACAGTTGTATCTAAGAAAAAGGGATGGAAAACTAAAAATATTATATTGCATTAACCAATACCAACTTTACAGAATAAAAATAATTGTAGCACGAAAAAGGAATTGCTATGTCATTAGGATCATCATTCATCCCTTCTCATTTGTAATCAAAATTATCTCCTAATCAAGCTAAGTTTGGTATAGTTTGAAGACAAGATAAACAACCATCAAGCTCAACCATTTGCTTGTTATTATTATCTAAATTTCCTTCAACAAACAGTGCCATGTGAGAACTGATGCTAGCTACAAATTAGAAAGTAGAAACCATATTATTATAATTGTAAAAGATATTTAACCAATAACTATTTATTTACATTTAGGAGACAAAGGTTCTTCATGTTGTATACTGTTTAGCTCCATTTGTATAAACCATGTGCATCAGTGTTAAGGTTACCTGTTTATCTATTACTCTCTCCTAATACAACACTGGACATCTATATATTCAAAAGCCAGATATGCCCTAATAAAACAGAGCATCAATCATCTTTAACTCAATAAAATTGGATTTAGTGAATACTTTTTCTTAGGCAGGGGGAAAATTATCTCCTATCTTCACATTGTAAATTACATTGATGATACAACAAATCTGATCTTTGCACAGTTTTTGTATTATTCTATACAATAATATAGCACACTTGATAGAAATCATGTATTACCAGAAATCATGACAAGAACAACAGCCTTGCACAAACCGATGATATCGATTTGGATCCTTCAGGATGATTTCTTTATCGCAAATCAATGATATGAATTTGAAAGCTTCATGGCAATCTCTACAGACTCGAAGGTTCTTACCTATGCGGATCAGTCTTTCATCTTGGAAATGCATCAATACAAAACCAAGAGCCAGCTTCTCTGTATGAGCACATAAATCATTTACCTTTGCTTCCTCATTAATTTTATGACCTACGTCTGATGTATCCCGCACAAAGCCAGCTTTCTCCATGGTCCAAACTAATGTCTCCAAGAACTCATAGATCTTTTCAGAGCATGTCTTTAGGTGATCACCAACGGTAAACCTGTACACCTTGCCCCTCAATTCTACCCAACTACATGCAGTTGTTGCCCTTAATCCCACCTCCTTCATGAGTGACCTGATCTTAGCAAAATCCTCCCACCGTCCTGCATCAGCATAGAGCCGAGACAATAACAAATAGTTACCAACATCATGCTGGTCTAACTCTAAGGCTTTTTTGGCTGCATACTCCCCCAACACAACGTTTTTGTGATTCCTGCACGACGAAAGAAGTGATCCCCAAACAATCTTGGACGGTTCAACTGGCATTGTCTTTATAAAGTCATGTGCTTCATCGAGAAGCCCTGCTCGTCCGTATAGATCCACTATACAGACAAAATGCATCATCTCTGGAACAATATTATAATCTCGTTGCATTGAATAATACAGTTGCTGACCTTCATCAACTAGCCCACCATGGCTGCAGGCTGACAGGATGGAAACAAAGGAGACTCCATCTGGCCTAATTCCTGATTTCTTCATGTCATTGAATGTCTCTAGAGCTTTTCTACTCAATCCATGTGCACCATAGCCAGCAATCATAATCGTCCAAGTCACCACATTTCTTTTTTCTGTCCTCCTGAAAAGTGATATAGCAGATTCCATATCTCCAGTCTTAACATACATGTCGATAATAGCATTATACATTATCAAGCACTCTTGTTCGCTGCTGTCACCAATGCATTTAAGAACATATCCATGTATCTCTTTCCCTTTGTGCAGGTCTGTTGTTACCCCACATATATTCAGCACTGCAGCAATTGTAGAAGATCTGGGATGCCGCCAACCTTCCGAAAGCATGCCCTTGAACAGATCAAGAGCAACCTCGAATGACCCATTCAAAAAGTAGGCATTGATGATTGAATTCCATGAAATCGAGTTTCTTTCACTCATTCTATCAAAGACTCTCTTAGCATGGCACAAGTTTCCACATTTTGCATACATGTCTAACAATGAAGTCTCCAGTATCATATCAGCCTTCTCAAGAAGGCCATTTCTCAAAGAAGCCCCATGAAGAATCCTGCCTAAAGCATAGTCCCTTGGTCGTGAGCAAGCTGACAATGCACTAGTCATGGTTATGCTGTTGGGTCTCATCCCCTCTTCCAACATTTCAGAAAAGAAATACAAGGCTTCACCCCCAACCCCGTTTTGTGAGAAGCCACAAATCATGGCAGTAAACAAAACCACATCCCTTTTGGAAATTTCACCGAACAGCTGACGGGGGGCATCAAATTGGCCATTCTTGAAGTACATCTCCACTAAACCAGTACTAACGAACAGGTCATTGATGTACCCAGATTTGATAGAAAAAGCATGGATCTGTTCTCCATGGCGAAGGGGTTCGTCTAGCTTAAGAGAGAGTTTGAGAAGGGAGGGGACTGTGAATTCATCCGGTCTAAGACCTTGTCTCTGTGATTCTAAGAAATGTTTCAGTGCTGATTCTGGTTGTCCTGAGCTGAGGTGAGACCTTATGGTGGAATTGAGAGAGAAGGTGCTTTGCTGTCTAATGTCAACATATAAGTGAAAGCAAGAAAGCAATTGGGAGAGAGAGAAAACATATGCTTTCCTTCTAAATAAGCTAGGAAAGGATTTTGTTGGAATGGTGTTTTGCAGACTCTTTGCTTGCATAACAAAAATTAAACTTGAGGTATCCATGACAAAACGGGCAACCTTGATCCAATTGCCGAATTATGAGCCGATGACATAAATCTAATGCTAACTTAACAGTGTTTTGATCCAATTGAATAAATGACACGGCACTCTTGCCGTATTAAATCTACCATCTCATGGCAATTCAGAGTGTTTTCTTCAAAAAAAAGAAAAAAAAAAAAAACTCTTTTAGCTTTCATATAGCAACAAAGAAGAATATGAGATGCAGTGTATCAAAGGAGGATCTCAAAAACAAGACACAGTATTTGAAGGGCAAAACTTAGGGTTTTTGAGCAGGATTGTAGATACCCTGAATTCCAGAACTGATTATAGATAATTAAATTCCGAATTTTGAATTCGTTTATATATTCCAGGAAAAGGGGGACAAGAAGATGATTCTATAATTATGGAATCAAAAAGTCAAAAGTCAAAATAAAATAGAGATAAAACAACAAAATTAGAATAAAATAAGAAAAGAATATTAATGAAACCAAGAACCCTAAGTGCTATACATTCGAATAGCTAGGAGTAGGGGACGATGCTTCTATTTAGGTTTCGATTCGTCCTCTATCTCAGATGCAGTGTTTCAAAGGAGGAGCTCGAAAACAAGACTGACAGTATTTGAAGGGCAAAACTCAGGGTTTTTGGGCAGATTTGTACATACCCTAAATCCCAGAACTGATTATAGACAATTAAATTCCGAATTCCGAATTCCGAATTCGTTTATATATTTCAGGAAAAGGGGGACAAGAAGATGATTCTATAATTATGGAATCAAAAAGTCAAAACAAAATAGAGATAAAACAACAAAATTCGAATACAATAAGAAAAGAACATTAATGAAGCCAAGAACCTTAAGTGCGGCTAAGAGTAGGGAAAGATGCTTTTATTGAGGTTTGGATTCGTCCTCTATCTCAGAATGAGGGTTTGCTTGAGCTAGAGAGAAGGGGGTTGGGGGAGCTAAACACGAACCAGTGACGATTCGAATAATGGGCCGGTCGGGCTGCCACCACTCAAACATATTGCTAAGGAAAATTTTTGTGCACCGCGCGCGGCGTAGAAATCGCGCGGTGCAGAATTTCTTCACCGCGCGCGGTGATTGGCCCGCGCAGCCACCCCCACCCAAACGACCATTAAGTGCATAGGGGTGGGGAGGTTTGCGCGGCCAATCTCCGCGCAAATTCTACACCACGGCGCACAAAAAATTTCTCTATTACTAAATCCTATGCGTGCAATGCATGAGCCATACACATTCCGAGATAAAACATAGGATAGAATGACATGGATCAGAATGGATCGTATTAATATAAATCAGATTAAAAAATTATCAATTTAAATTTAATTTATTTATTAAATAAATAAAAAATTTAAATTTGAATTCCATCTATTTATTAAATAAATAATTCGATACGATTTATTTAATTTATTTATTAAATAAATTAAATTAGATTAAATGAATTAAATAGATTAAACTTAAATGGATCATAAACAAGATAAACAGATTTTAAATAGATTAAATGGATCTTAAATAAGTTAAACAAGTTGAACAAACCGGACTAAATGGATCAGAAATAGGTTAAACAAATTAAATGAATTATCTAACTCAATCAATCTGAATATTAAATGGTTTAAACGGATCAGATGTCTAAAATCCAAATCTAACCCAATTATTAAACGGATTAAACAGGTCGATCCGTTTATGATTCAAATTCATTTAGTCTAAATCTAAATCTATTTATGATGAATCGAACACAGATCGAATTGATGAGTCGAATCATATTTTGCCAGCTCTAATATAGGGCTCGTTCTCTTATCATAGTAATTGATAATAAATAAATGATGTGCCACGGTATTTTTGAAATAAAATAAAAAATTAAATTCATGATAGAATAATAGGATATTAGTAAGTTTTAGGCTGCATATAATGCTTTGTAGTTAGAAAAATTATATCTCATATAGTATGCACAATATGACCATACATATTGATAATCATAATCACTTATTCTTGCAGCAGTATATCGAGATAGGCATCTGATAAATGAAGCTCACGAGAACAAGTGGCTGTGATTCATGGTGTATATGGGCATACGGTGCACACACTATAAGATATAATTTCTCTTCAAATTGATTTTTTTTAATTATTTTTTGAAGTATCTTTCATCTACATCTTGTTATTAGGCCTGTTTTTGTTACTTTTTGTTTATGAATATATGTTTTGATATCATTTTTTTCCCGGGCATTAGTACCTTGCAATTTCATATTAGAAGTTAATTTTAGAAACCTCACCGGTGACATAGTGCCATGTAACTATTATTAAGAGAATAGAAGAACAGAAGAAACCTCACCGGTGACATGCCAATGAATGAACTTCTTTGTTCAGAAAGACTAAAACATGGCTGCATGCCACCTTCCATTTTCAAACTCGGAATCTCTTCCAAAAGAAAATAATGTATAATAACAATGTACACAAACCAGTGAAACTAATCCAAAATTAAACACAAAAAACATGACCTAATTATTGCAAATATAGTTTTGCAATCTCATATTAGTTTGCAATTGCAATCTCTCTCTCTCTGTCTCATGCGCATGCTTGGAAACAGTTACATAGCACGATTTTTCAAGGATGACTAAAATAATTTATCATCCAATTTTTCCCAAGCTTGCTGCAAAAAGTGCAATACCATCCCCCTCATTCTTCTTCGCTTGCTTCGCACTGCTGCAGCACAAACGCATTGTGGTTGCTTGCACCAGCAAGCTGGTTTTGAGGTAAAAGCACTTGGGTGAAAGAACAGTATGCAAGTAACATTTTTCTCTGTATCTACGTCTTTGGTATTCGACAATCATAACACAATTGAAGTGTGAGAAGAAACAGACAGCAGTTAGTTATATTGCATGAATGCTCAGTTCAGCACAGAGAATTATTATTCATATCCATCAAATATCTTTAATTCAAGCAGTACAATAAAAACCATACTAGATTAGCACAGCTCAAAGGGAATAATGGTTGCCTAGTATTCTTTCTACCACTCCAATAATAACCAACCTTATTAATGCCAACTGGGTTGAGTGCCGACAGAACAATTTAGTCCCATTGTATTTCTCGGTGAGAAGTCCACTCAGAAGGGTTGAAGGTAGATAGTCCATCAGAAGCTACAAGATAATAAGGTGAATCCTCCGCAAACTCGGTGGGCAAGGACTTCCAGTGTAGTGAAGGCTCCCACTCAGCTTCTTTGAGGACCTTCAATATCTCTGCCACTACTATCTTGCTTCCTTCAGAGGAAAAGTGAATGCCATCACTGAAACAGAGTTCGTATCAGTACAACATCTGGAAATAATTCATCCATAACACATGAAATTAATCACCAACGAAACTTGATGAAGGAATTTTAGAAATGAGAGAAAGAACATTCATTGCAGATACATATGGATTATCAGATAAGCAAAGCAAATGCAGCTATACAATATCGATCTGTCCTGCTGAGGAAATGCCAAACTCTTGTCAAGACCTAAAATGAAAAACTGTAGTGATATAAGACAGGAAATTAGATAAAAATTCCATTTCTTGTTGGAAACAAGGAAGTGCACAAGAATAAAAGCTTCAAGGGTCCAGAGTTTCAGTAAATTGAGGAGGAGTGAGGAAGCAGACTCACGTGAAGCAGACAGTAGCCCAGTCATCCCGCTTTTGCATGGCAGTCCAAAGATCAATAACCTTTAGGTCCATATCGTTACACAGTTGTATACAAGCTTCAGAATATTTTCGGCACAACTCATTTGTCCGCTCTATCTTCCCTATGAAAGGACTGGGTTGGAAAACAAACTGATTTAAGTCTTCAAAACAAGAACAACAAATACAACAAATGTGTAGGCATCATAGCACCTTTCTAACTGGCAAACCATTTCCTCATTGATAGGAGGGCAACTGAGGAAAATAATGCGTGTCTTTTCAGATAGACTCTGGATATAAAGTAATATGTGATGTCAGAAAATTCTTTAAAATGCATGTCCATGATTTTAGGGTCAGAGTTACCTTAAGATGTTTTGCAATCCTATTCATGTTTTCAATGTATTCTGGAAGTGGCACATGGGGACCTAAGCCAGATGGATGAGGTCCCATTGAGTCATTGCCACCAAAGTAGACTATTACCAGGGAAGGTTGCACAGCTGCATCCTAAGACAATAAACAGATGCAAAGTAACTTAGTTAACCAGATATATGAAGGGTAAGACTTGAAACAAGCAACATAATATAATCATAAGAACACCATCCAACTCTTAAAGTAAGTAAACTGAAGTAGGAAGAGTAAGAGATGGTGCATTGTTCATCTGAACAATGAGGTGAATGCAAGATTTGGAAAATCTTGCAATAGCACTAGAGATCAGTGTTTTAAGATCCAGGCAGATTGACCAGGCTGACCATATGGACCTGTCACCCATAACCTTTGGCAGGTTGGAACAAATTGAAGCCTTTGTTTCCAACATCCAACAGCCTGAGCTCATCTCCTTGAGGTTTAAACCATTTGGCCAATGCTGTAGGAAGGAAAAGGCTCGTATTTTGCACTCTTCTCCCTCAAATTTTGAAGACAATTTGAGTTGGCATGATCACCTCTCCTCCTCCATCCTCTTATTTTAACTGGCTGCCAGCATCAAGGAGGTCATTAACTACCAGCTGCTAGCCTGCAGTAGCCTGTCATCATTGATCTGGGGTGATCTCTATTCTGAATGTGTACAAATCTATAAAAAATTGAGATTGTTTCATTCTTCAAGTAGTGACTGAAGTACTCAACATTGAACAGAGCTTTATACCCTTAATTCATAACCAGGATTTCTGGATTTCATTCTCTAGCTAATCTCTTTACAGTATATACCTCCTGTATCATACTCTATATATATCTCTTCGATCATACTCTAATTATTTATTAAACTGAACTTCATTCCTTCCAGGTCGGAACACTATTGCCGATTCCCCATATACTCTGTCATGAAATATACTCTTTCATATATGGAAAGGCCAGCAAATCTATCAGTCTCCTGGGAAATATTGCTCTTCCCATACAAGGAAGGCAAATATGTGCATTTCTGTTCAATGAAGAGATGTGAATTAATTTATTCTTTTTGGAAGCTAGTGATTTATATTGGAGGAAAGAATTCTCAACTTTATTTTATAGGTTGTTAAGACTGTGATCATGTTTTCTACCAAATACTTGCTGTCATGCTACTACATCTATGTAGGGGCATTGGTTGTTTTTTCAGTTAGATGGCTTATATGATACGTATCTTAATGTGGAAGTCATCATTTTATTTTATAAAAAATTCTTTAAAGATTTTTATTTTTCCAATAATTTTGCATTTTTAATTTTATACTATGTTTGGATTTATTTATTTTTAATAATGTCATATGTTAATCTGTTGGTCTATAGTCAAACAGCAGTTGAATATTTGACCCATGACCTGGCCAATTAATAGATTGGTTGAGGACAATCGTCAGAACATTGCCGGAGGTAGCATGAAAACCATTAGTGATAATATTTCCTACAGCCAACAAACGGGGGTGAAGGCTTGTTGACAGTAATAGTTTATGAAAGTAATGATCGACAAAAGCATGAGTTCGTATCCATATGTCAAATTCACATTAAATAGGTGTCATCCGTTACCTACACTAGGTCTTGGGACATTCAAACGCATGTGATTTCTTTAAGTGACATCGGATGATGATGTCCATCAATCAAGAAATTTAACAATGGATTGATAGCTATACTCCCCTTTTTGTTTACATATGTTCAAAGGAGTTAGCATGGCCGAGGATTCTTGAACAGAGGGATGGGCATGGAACTCTCAGATGGATGAGAGAATCAAAAAAACTGGAGGACCTTCTTCTTTTCTAAAGAACAGGCTGGGTTTATCTTTTAATATAATACATGGGACAGGTGGCTAAAAGAAAGTATGCTGAGGGTTTCATGGGCCATGAACAGATGGGTCAAAGTTTTGCTTAAAGTGAAAATATGTTTATAGTTCTTTCCCGGATAGAGAGGCAGCAGCTACTGGCACTGGTTAAAATCCAGTTGAGCTTTGGACTTTTCAACACCTGAATTAGGCCTTGGCATTTTTTGTATAGAAGTAAACACATGGGTTATCCAATAATGTCACTGTAGTTTTTTTGTTTTTATTCACACTGCTAGATATATACGGTTGAGAAATGTGGACTACATGAAATGAACCATTTTGCTTACAGGACGCATGCATTCATAACAAATTTTCCACACAAACAACTTAACAACTGGAAAAGCATATATGCGTTCAGAATTGACCTAGAATTCTTGCAACCAAATGAACAATTGCATAAAAGAGTAGTCATTTCAGCCATCTAAGTTATTAAACAATGTGATGTTCAAAAAAAGCAAAATCTATACCTTGGGAAAGATTTTGTCAATCACTTGGAGAGCACGTCTTGAGTTCCAACCACAATATCCTCGCAGCAAAATATCAGCCTATTCCGAATACAGAGAAAATAATAGTCAAGTGATTATAGAAGTTGTACAAAACTGAAATTCCAAATAAATATGTTAAACAAAATACTAAGCTGTAGAATCAAATGCATATTGCAGGGGGAATGAGAGAGAACTTGTTCCAGGACAATATTTAAAAAAGTCTCGACCAAAATTAAGTTCTTCTGAAACTCTTTCATTGATGTTATTGGTAATTGAACTGCCCTACTAAGCTTTACTCAAAGAATTTAAATTCTCAATATGTAGATTGCATCAAGTTGACCTTTCTAAGAAAAAACTCACTGCTTGAGTCTTTCTGTACAGAAATAGGAGTGTTGGTGACAATAATACTGAGTATTGGATCACCATATTAGTTTTATTTTTCATTCACTAAAGCATATTCTATTCTTTGCAAAAGAAAATTGAAACCTCTTCCACTGGATTGGGGAAATCCTCTAAGAAACATGATCATCTTTATACATGTTGAATAGCATTTATTGCAGCATTACTAGAATGCATGAACTATCAGAAGATTTGTCTAAGAAAATTATGCGGATAAATTATTTGAGATGGTTGACGTGAGGTAGCAGGTACATTATGCAATGAAGCCATAAATTGCAAGTGATAATGCATAAATTCAACCAAAGTGACATGGCACATAAGCATGGTCACAAATAGCTTTTGTGATTAAGAAGATGACATTCTCCAAGAAATTTTAAATGAAAGTGAGAAGCTGAAGCTAAATGACCATAAGCAATCCAATTTAAGAAGCAACATAAGGCAAAGAGAGGAAACTTAACCAAACTGTCATAATAATATATCAGATTGACCAGCATTTGATTTATTTAGTATACATATAGAACAAACCGTTCTTCTCGTATCAATATTTTCATTTGTACACAGAGTTTATAAAAAAGCTAATGGCAAAAAAAAAAAAAAAAAAGAACCATCTGAAAAACCTTGAAACAATGGAAAGAGGGTTGCTGCAACTGATTATCTTATTGAATTGAAACAGGGCTGGAGCATGTGAAGTTTATATACCACAATTATGCTGGTAGGTTTGATTCACATGTCAAAAGTGGAGCAAACATGTCAAGAATCCTAAATTCAGCAGGACAGCATCTGCATGTGCCTAGATGATGAATGTAGCTAAGCTAGAGAATTTACTAATGGAGTAGAATGTTCCTTTTATAACTCAAATTGGTCGAACCAACTCATGGTTGATGTGTTCTAATGCATAAACTTAACATACTTGGCTATGCCATTTGTCTATTGAATTTGGATAAGTGCTGTAAAATGCAAAGTCTGATTATCAAACATTGACTCTCCTTTAGATCCTAAGATAAAGAATTCATCCTTTTAATCTTTTTCAGTCCTCCATCAAAGCATGCACAAGGGTTTTTTATTAAAAGCTATGTATTAGTGCCCTTTGATTCATTTATTTTGGTGGCAATGCAAAATCGTTGTCACAGAAATTTGTTCGAAGACAAGGCATTGGTGTTATGGAGGTGGTGGTGAGGGGAAAGCAATTGTTGTTTGATAGGATAGGTTGCAAAGCAGAAAAAAAAAATATTTGCTTGGATTTTGTATGCTAAATGTGTCGAATGGAGCTCTACAATTTTTTCAGGTTTTGTTCATGACTATTTTTAGTTTCTTCACTTTTGTTGGCCTCCTAAATTAAAGCTACTAAGCCCATGGAATTTTTCAGTGAATGCTCTCTGAAGTTCTAGCATTGCATAGAGAAGAAGAGTCCTAAGAATTAAAAAAAAAGAAATACCGCAGAAAGGAGTAGAACTTTCTCTACTCCTCTTCAAAAGATGACAGAGAGGAGGACCGTTTAAGTTTGATCTGCAGTAGGAAGAGGCTGATTGGTGTTTCGATGGCTGTGATATGATTCTCACTTAGGATTGGTGTTTGATGGATCGCTGTTATATGTGCCGAATGGAGAGGGATGAAGAGAGGGGTCGGGGAGGCAAGAATGGTGGGGATTGTGATGTGACTACGAGTATCTAATAATAATAACCAGAAAGTGAACACATGAATGCTCTGTTGAAAGAAATGACCCGTGTTGCATTCGCTAACTTGGGATTTTTTTGACTCATTGGAATTTAGGGTGAGAACCTGTCGCAGTTTCGTAAATGGTACAGGCAGGCAACACATGCTAAACTCATGCTCATCTTAATGGAAATCCTTAGAATCTAACATTAAATTTTTCAATCAACATGAAATATTGGCCGGCGCAGCTATAAACCAGAGGATCATGTCCACTCTGTCGGAGCATTTTCTCATCAAGTTCCTCTGTCGGAGATTTCATGTTATTAATCTGCCTTTTTGAACATAAATTAGATCATCAACATATCTCTTGAGATGTAGACATTTTATTGGAGCCAACATGTAAACGAAAGAATTTTGAAAAAGCATCAGTTTATCCGGTTGCGGATCCAGATTTCTACGAAATGGACGATAAATAAGAGGGTTCAGGAGGTACCTTGCGTGCGTAGATGTCGGCGAGGGTAGCCCCCCATCCCTCGTTGCTGAAGCTGAACTGGACGATGGAGGAACCGAACAGAACGAACAACGGCCGCCCTGACCCCACCATTCCTCTTCCTCCAAAAGATCCCACCGTCTCTGCTCTTCGTTCCTCTCCCTACATGTATCCCCACACCACGTTCGTTGCACTTGTTTTGAAGGCTTTGACCATTTCCAAGCGTTTCCAAAATACATGGCTGGAAATAAAACAATCTTATAAGCCAAGGGCTGTTTGGATGTCTGGACCAAAATTTAATAAAATTCGTGGGCAGATTGATTAGGTCTATCTTTGTAAATACATAAAGAAGAAATTCTTTATACACCACCGATGGTATAAAAAATTCGATACGGAATGTATTATTTTATATAATTGATTCACATGGTTATCATTTTTCTATGTATATTTAATACATACAGTTTCATTTTTTCGTTTAAAAATTTTATATGATAAAAATATTTCTACTCTTTGAAAAAAATTATGACATTCTGTGGTATATTATAACTTTCTACACATAGAATATCATAATATGGCTCAGAAAATTATGATATCCTGTGGCATATTATGTCATTCTATATCAAATTATAATTTTCTGCATGCAGGATGTCATAAGATGGCCTAGAATATCATAATACACAAAAGATATTTTTGTCTAATTACTTCTCAATGCGTATTTAATGTCTACAATTTTACTTTTTCATTTAAAAATTTTGAATGACAAAAATATCTCTACTCTTTAAAAAAAATTAGAATATTTTATGATATATTATGATATTCTGCATCAAAATTATGACTTTTTGCACGTAGGATATCATAATATGGACATAAAATATCATAATTTTTTTAAAGAGTAGGAATATTTTCGTCATTCAAAATTTTTAAACAAAAAAATGAAACTACAGACATTAAATATGTATTGAAAAGCGGTAGCTACGTGGATCAATCACATAAAGCGGTGTGCTTCCTGTTGGATTTTCTACACTGCCCGTGGTGCACAAAGAATTTCGCATATATAAAGAATCATTAGAGTAGGCCAAAAAAAATCTTTTTTCTCTCTTTATATGATTTGGACCAACTATTATAATGGTTCTTTGAGTTATTATAAATATGAGCCTAATCCAATCTGACTTGGTTACATAGTCCAACTCATAAATCCTATGTGAATTTGAGCTTAGGACCTATTCTTTTGTAGGTAAATATCATAAAAAAGTTAGTCAACTTTTTTATTAACCAACTTATCCATATTTTTATACTTTTCAAAATAGATAAATTATTTTTTATGAATAATATTTATCCATAACATGAAAAGCAAATCTTATCCATCTAGAGGGTGACTGAATCATTTTTCTATCAGCCAGTAAAGTAAATATTTAATATTATTTTTAAAATATCTATCCTTATTTTTAATGTCTTTATTGTTCAATATCCAATAATTCAGTCATCCACTTTCTCCAAATATAAAAAAGTAAAAAATATATTATAAAAAATATGGATAAATTTTAACAATTTATACAAAAAAATAGTAATGCAAAAGAACATGGATAATAGATTTCAAAGCCACTTTTCTATACGTAAAAGAATATAGATAAATTATTTTCTATCTAAATATTATCTGAGAAATATTTTTTTAAAGATCTTTTTTGTTGGGGATAATCTGATATGAAAAAATGAATCCCATGTCAGATTACCATGTTTGGTATGAAAAATAAAAGAGAGAGATGATAAAAAAAATTAATAGGCTCCATATTTATATTCTAAAAAGAGAAGATAAAACAAATACTATGAAGAAGTTAGTATTTGATAAACTTTTGAATAGTAGTAATCCATACTTGACAAAAATATCCTTAACAAAGCTACTTCTATAATCATTAAATTTGTTTTATGTCTTTCCAAATTCATTCAATAATAATCTTTTACAAAAAAAATTAAGATGGAGATGGTATTATGTAAAAGGCTATATGATTATAATCATTATATAAAAGCTAATTAGAGATGATAATGCTATCCTAATTTTTTTTAAAAAAAATTATATTAAAGGATATATTTATAAATTTGATCATATTCCTGTATAAATTTACCTCCAACTAAAGATAGTAATCTTTTTTCAGTGTCATTTTTCAGAATAATTTTTTCACCAATCAAATATACTAAAAATTATTTTTCTCTATAATCATTGTCAAATTATCCTGTAATCTAACATACCCAACTAAACGAACCCTAGAAAATATAGGTTTCTAGGTCAATTTTTTATTCACAAAAGAACGGACCCTAAAGAGAATGTTGGGTTCCGATTGTAACTATCTTCAAAGAAAAGATGGTCTGTATTCTTTCGAAATATTAACCATTGGATCACATTTTACATAGCTTTCAAAATATAATATCATATTTATGATCTATGCTGTGGATGGAAGGAAGAGGTTAGATATGCCATCTTCATGATATATATTGTGGATGGAAAGAATAGATTGAAATACCTTAAAAGTTATGCAAAATACATTCTAATGGTTGATATCGTGAAAGAAAATTAATTTTTTTATCAATCTCATTCATTTATGATATTATTATTATTATTATTATTATTATTTTTGATCTCGAGTATCTGTCTCAAAGGTGTGGTACAATACCCACCAGCTTTGTGCTAGGCCCACCACAATGGGCAAAATACATTCTAATGAATCGTATCTGAGATTAATTATTGTAACCTGGCTTCCCATATAGGGTTGGGTAGTAGTAATGGCCTTCTCCACAGATGACCAAGGATATCGATGAGTTTCTTCTCAAATTAGGATTGGAAAAGGTCGATAAAAATCAAAAATGGAACTTGCATCTTACTCTCCTAAAAAATGGGGCTTTCAAATTGCTGGCCTATTTCTGTCTGTGTGCCATTGTTCAAAGCAACAAATTTGCAATACTGTTCGACAACATTATTGAACCTTAGTTCCACACTTTCACTACAAAAAATATTAGGGGCAAGGGTTTTATTGATGATCCTCAAAACAGCATATTTCAAGTGGGACAAAGTGGAATAGGTATCAGGGTTTTAATATTTGATTCGGATAAGGAAACAAAGTACATTTTGTGGCTAATCTTGCTATCCATATCGGAGAGTAAAGGATCTAGTCTTATTCTTAAAAAATTATATTCAACATTCATATGCATCAATGTAGATGTGCACTATGTTAATCACCTTATCTCATTCGCTAACCTTGCTACCCATATTGGAGAATGAAGGATCTAGTCTTATTCTTAAGAAATTATATTCTGCATTATATGCATCAACATAGCCCTTGCATCACGTTAATTACCTTATCTCATACCTATGGGCCCCATCTATCATGCGCTTATTTCGTGATTGGCCGATAGAAATGAAATGAGGTGATTTGCATGATGTATGGTCATGTGGTGCACATAATACGGAATATAATTTCTCCTAATTTCTTTGCTTTAGCCTTAAGTCTTCTCGCTCTTTATTGGCTTGGTTGGCCCTTTCTCTATTAATAGTTTCTTTTGTTTTTAGCTCATTTTCTCTAGGTTTGGTCCATTCATTGACAATTTACCTCATATGGTTATCATTAAGCATCAACAGAATAAATTCGGCTTTCATAACCTATTGCATACGGTAGAGCCCGGACGATTTAAAAATTTATTTTACATCAAAAAATTAATTCCTTTGCTAATAGGTCAAAGTCAATTAAAGAATAATCTCCCTTGGAGGTTCCTTCTTTTGAGGATAAAAAACTTATCTAATAATTTATATTTTTTAGATAAATATTTTTTAGATAATATTTAAATATAAAAAATAATTTATTTATATTTTTTATATATTGAAAAATGGCTCAGGAATATGTTACTCATATTCTTTTATATTATTGATTTTCTGGATAAGTAACCAAGATTTATCTATATTTTTCATAATATTTTTTATTATATAAATATTTATATATTATATTATATTATTATAGGATTAAGATTATATTAAGAATAAAATAAAATATTATTTTTTCAGTTGATGAAAAAATGATTTATCCATCTCCTAGGTGGTTAACACCTTCTCTTATTTTATAAATAAATATTATTTTTTAAAAAATAATTTATTCGTTTGGAGAAATATCAAAATATAAATAAATTGATCCATGATATTTATCTATCAAAAAAAATGATCCTAAATTGGAATCAATTTAGGTCGCACCTCGAGGCAGTCCTCTTCCCATAAATTGCATTCAGTTGCCCTTCCGACTACTCCTGTGGTCCTCTCCTACTCTGAAGTAACTCACAGGCCTTGTAATTCTGATTTACCCCTATTTGCAGCATGAAACGTCAATTCATGTTTAATGACATCTAAATATTTTCCGTTGACAAACCCCACTCTTTTGCAACTCTAATAAGTTGGAGGCCAGTCCGGGCAAGCTTCTGAAAACACCATCCTGCATCTTTGATTAGGAATTGCAAGCACTAAAATTTATGAGGAGGATTCGGTTAGATTCCATTATTAGATGCAAATCCAAGCTTTCACTCCCGTCTTGAATGACCTGCATGTGCTCATCATTTGTGAAGCTGCGTGGTAACAATATACGGTAGGTTTTTTTTTTTTATTTGATAACATTTTTTTTTTATTTTGTAGAAAACAAGATGGTAGTTTTGACCCTCGGAGCCGACCTGATGATGGTCGAGGAAGATTCGTTGATGATCGTGATTTGATTTTTGAAGCTTCTAAATTATACGATTGTTCTCCATTCATCAATACGTAATATCTATTTTTTACTAGGGAGTGTCCTTCTCATGAAGTTTGACATATCTTTTGTGAGGCGAACAACGTAATGGACTGCATGGTTTCATTTGTTGATAATTATTTTTTTATTTTTATTTTTTCAAAATATTTTTATTTTTATTCTTTTAAATTGTATTCACATTAAAATTGTATGGATTAACTGTTTTATTAAAAAAATAAAAAAAGAAAAAGAAAACAAACACTAGACACAGTGGCTGGAACCAGATATCAGACCAGATAACATGTCATGCCGGAACCACTTTGCTTTTGTGGAGTACATAATACTTGCTTTATGTGGACCCAATCTTCCCTTTATGTGGACCCAATCTTCCCATTGCGACATCAAGCAATTGGAAAAAAAAAAAAATGATGTCCCATGGTCATGGTTTTACTAAAGAGAGTGAGGTTTACAGGGTGGGCAGTGGGCACGTATACTGATGGTCCTTAATTGCGTGAGGTCCAACATAAGCTTGTTGTAGAGTCTAGAGTATTAGACTGCCAGCCTGGACGTGAACGAGAGCACACGTGGTCCCTGTTTCATGGGTATTTATGTACTTTGAAGGGAGCCCAGCACAAAACTCTCACTTGTGATCCATTTGGCGAAGCATGTCATAACCACCGACTCATGAGACATGCACCGGACATTTTTTTTAAAAAAAAATTAAAATAGTTTTATTTGGAAAGAAGAAGCTTAAATTGATTCATTTAGAGCAACGATAAGATAATAAATCAACCTAGTTTTTTTCTTAAAAAAAAAAAGGAAAAAAAATTGTACGTGATGCAAGTGAGTTTGGATCTTCTTATTGCTTGAAACATGGTGAATAACTGATTGAACTGAACCTCTCAGGTATCCAGAGAGAATCCCAGCGCCAATAGTTTAGAATTAGCAACCCTCTCTCATTCCCCTGACAAAAGGGAGGAGAGGACTACGCTACCCATTTCATTAAGGAAATAAAGTTTATGAAAAACATCGTCAAGGAAGTAATTCACAAGCAAACTATTACAGCGAAAGAATTCATGGTTAGCAACTGATCAATACCTTACCTTTGCCAATACGGGAGCCACTAATAAGAAATCTAGCATCATAACCATCACACTCTAATCATGATTATTCAGGTGCTAGGTCTAGTTTTTCAGGATTATTAGTAAGGCTCTCTGGACACATTATCCAGATTATTGTCACACTTAGTCAATAATTGTTAGAGATCTCTCGGATAGCAATACCACCTAACATTGCACCTATATGCCCAGGACTTCACATCTAATGTTGTCACAGTGCAGCCCCTACAAAAGATTATATAAAATTAACTCTTCATAAGTATTGGACCAACTAGCTAGAAGGCAAAGGAAGCGTTTTTGTCTTCGCGTCTTCTATGGGTAAAATTATTAGCACAGTTCACAAAATGAAATGAGAGAGAGAGAGAGAGAGATTTATCTATGCAAGTATGTATGTTTAAACCACATCGACACATGCCTCAAGTTGCAGTAAAACGAATGTCTGCAATTCAAACTTCACTTGCTTGCTTGCTTCCAGGGGTCACATACTTTATGAGAGCCTGATAGGAATTCTCTAAAACAGTGGTAGTAGAATATTCTTACAAGTACATGGCAATTTTTTTTCGATGATATTTCGACTCTGAAGCCGTACAAAATTCCGATAAACAAGGTTTACTGTGCATGTGCATGCCTTTAGTACATCTCAAAAAGCAATGTATCTTCATAATTGATTTACTTTCTTTCATCGATGTGTAACAAATAGACTCATCAATTATTTGAGAAAAATGCTATGGGCTACCGGGCAGTGAAACAAAAAAAAAAAAAATAGAAAACTTTTGGGGTGCAAGTCATAAAAAGACCTCATGGCACATAACGGGGGGACATACTTTGTGACCGAACGGGCACCCCCTAGCATATTATACTCATTGGTTAATCTTCCTTGTCCAACCAAAGCAGACCTTGGATCCACCAACAACCAACCTTGCCCGTGCCAAGTTTAAACCATGGAGCCAGTACGCAGTACCCTCGTCCTACAACGACGAGCTGCCCCTGATCAATTGCCTTTATTAGTCGACAATCTCACTCTCTGCAGCAGTTCACGTGATCTCTTCCCCCCACCAAAACCCACCCCCATCTCTTCATTCTCATGCATTATCAATGCATGCATAAGACCTCATTGCACCAGCCCAACAAACTGCAGTAATCTTAAACTTCACGCATTCCAAAATGGGTTTTAATCCATCATCTCACATTCCATATTGCGTCGTCCTCCTCCTCCTCCTCGTACTACCACTGATCTTCTATGGTATGTCTGAGGGCTATGGACACCAGAATAGGACCGCAAGCTGCGTTTCGAAGGACCGAGGCCATTCTGAGCTCCATCGTCAAAAATGTCTCATGGATTTTGTATCCCGAAGATGGCAGTTCAGCTTCTTTCACCGAAAAGCTCCGGCACCACCTTCGGCCCCATCGGAAAGGCACAACTCCATTCGTCGCAATGTAGCTCCTTATCAAAATGTCTCTCCATGAGACGCCTCTATTATTCGGCCTTATCTTGGAACGCTTTCTTTTCTTTCCCTCATTTTGTCCTTTCATGTCATCTAGGATCGAATTGTGATATTATTAAATAAATCCAAATTTGAGATTTTGTTATATATAGTTTCGTTTCTTTTCTTTTCTTTTCTTTTTTTTCCTTGTAAGATATGTTATGGTTTTCTTTAAAAAGATGAGGATTGGGGTAAGCTTCTTCTTAAGTGTGTGTTGTTTGAGGGAATGTTGGTTGTTCAGGGTCTGAACAGGATATGATTGTGGCTACTGGAATAGAAATTAAGCTCCCACTTTGAAACCACTGTTCTTCTTTTGTGCTGGCTTCTGTGTGACTTGGATCTCCACCAGCCTTGTTTGGAGTTGCCTTTGTTTTTTGATATATGGTTTGGAGGATTTTTTTTTGAAGAAGGGAGATATGATCTGGAGTTACCATGTGCTTTCCAGTTATTCGTATTTCCATCAAATGAGTTGGTCAGAACTTTTTGATTTGGCGTTAGGGCTTTGGATCCTTACCGGTATTTTCTCAAGTCAGATATTTTGTTAATGAAACCCGAAATTAATTTTGAACAACTTGTGATTTGCTTACATCATCTTGAACAAGATAACATTTTCCAATCTATTTTCAGTAGCCTGGTCTACATGTACAATTTGGTTCCAAAATCAAATGAACATCTGAAGATTCCGCCTGAGAGAGACTGTGAGATTTCTATTTTTTTTGGTGAACTGAGAGTTCTATTTATCACTGCCGGATATTGACACATGCAATTCACTTGAAAGAAAGCATGAGCAACTGTGACTACACAGAGGAGAGAATTACATAGAATGAAGAGTATGATTAAAGAGGAGAAAGAGTGGATTTGGATGGTGAAAGAACCAGGATAGAACTAGAGTTTTGGGGCCAATTCTGAGATTTAATTGGCGGGGCAAGAGCAAGAATGGGTTGGGATTTGTGAGACAAGACTTGGCATCCATATTTCATAGAAAAGCTTCTTTTCTCTTTTTAATACTTGAGGGAAAAGTTGCAGAGATTTTTCAAAGAAGAGAGAGATTAAAAGGTGGTATTCGTGTGGGAATAGACTTTCCATATTTTATGGGAAAAAATTTCATATGGAACATGAGTTTTTGACTTTCCTAGCTTAAGAAAATTGGAACATTTTTTTCCAAAACTATCCCAAATAGGATGAGGTAAAATATTTTTTTTTATTAAAAATATAATATATATTTTATATATTTTTTTCAAAAAAATAAATATTTAATTAAATATAAGATATTCTATAGTGTGTCATTCTTCCGTGGCCAATCAAAAATATCAAAATGATTTTTTCAAACATTAAAATTCAGAAATTAATTTTTTAGAAAAGATATATCCTTAGAAGAAATTTTTTTTTCTCAAACCAAATGAGTCCTGATTGCCCAAGATTGATCTCCGACCTCCAACACGTTTATATTATATATATTAGAATCTAACACACGTTGTGGATATGCCAAAAAAAACATATTCTTTTTTTAGGCCCCTCAGGAGCAAGAGATGAATATAGCAGTACATCAGTAAACTATGTGCCATTTGCTCTCGATGCATGATATAAGAAAAGTCGTTGAGTACAAGTTGGTATACTCCTGCAGTGAGTGGAATCTCAAACTTTGCCTTGTGCCATGGTCCACCAAGTAAAAACAACTTGCATAGTCCACAAAGTAAAGACATCTTGCGTCCATTTCGCCGTGAATCCAAACTGTTCTAGTATTGTTTTGGCAGGGCATTGTACCAAACAATGTCAAGCATGGCTGACGATTAATATCATTTATTATTACAGTTTTGTCAAGCAACTAATTCTCTCCCTATTCAGTTCTATGAAACAAGTTAAAGTGCAATGTGTATTTTATTGTAAATATGCTGCCTCTGGTGTCATCAGAGATTTGCATGCGTGCTAATTAACATGCATGAGCTGAAAGTTTGTTCAGCTAATACAGGTTAGTGTTTTAGGATGACATTCTTGTAAGGTATTAGGTCAAGCTGCTATTGTTGAACTAGTAGAACTGAAGGGTTAAAAAGAAAAATTAACCCGATTATTAGCCACTACCAACTGTTGCAAAATAAAAATATAAACCATGAGATGCGATCTATAAAATCAAAAATATCTGTAAATAATATACGTGCGTGCACGTGTGTATTATGCATTGACCGATTCCAATCAATAGTTACAGCAGCACAGTATCTTTTTGAGAAAATATAGTAGCATGATACTGTGTCTTGATTTCCAGCTGATTTGATGCATAGATAAGAAATCTCCCAATTAAACACAGGATATTTTGTTTGTAGATATCTTTTATATATACATACATACATACATACATACATACATACATACATATATATATATATATATATATATATATATATATATATATATATATATATATATATATATATATATATATATATATATATATATATATATATATATATATATATATTGTCACATGAAAAATAAATGTGGACAGGCCTCAATTTTCTGTTTGTAAAGACTATGTCCAGATGTCGGTCTGCTATTACCAATCCATGTCTGTTAAATTAACACATTAATATACGTGGCTAAGCCCCTGCTTTTCATGGGTTACGGTGAATTAGTGTTACCCAGCCCATTGCCAGCAGAACAAGTATCTTTTACATCAGCATAAAGCCGAGAAGACCAGATCCCATTCGCCCTTTTAGTTATTAGGGTTCACTGTGGCAAAATATATTATTTTAAAAAGAAGATTTTGAAATGCCTGGACCGTTAGAGCCTGACACCTGGTTTGGCCTTTCGACCGTTGCAGCCCTCTCCCAAATTTCAAAGTTCTCTCCCACCTCTCCTACCAGCCGTCCGTTCCCACCCCAATCAACGCCCTGGATGGATCCCTAAAGATCTTCCCCAAATCCATCTTCTCCTCCCGGCTACCGCACTTTGTTCTCTGCTACTGTTCGAAGAGGGTAAAAAAAAAAACCTATTCATTTCCTTCCAAGAAATCCATTTCCCTGGATCTCCACACAAAAATCTGAACCCTCCCACAAAAAAGATTGGATCTTGGTCTTGGAGCGTTCGATAATTCTTCAATCCCATGCCTGAATAGCCCGATTCTTCCACTTCCCCTCCTTGTTTGCGGGCAGAACATGCCGGTCTCCACCCGGTCGCAGATCTCCGTCAGCCGCGATGAAACAATCTCGGCAGACCACCGGTCCCGGCCGCCGCCACCACCGCCGTCCAATCAAGAACCGCCACTGCACCCAGCTCATGGTTCGGCCCTCCTCCGGAACCCGCACCATGGACTCAAGGAGAAGATGCGGGCCCTGACCCTCTTCTACGAGCAGCACAAGCAGCAATTAGCCTCCTCGAAGGACCAATCCGCCCGATCGGAGTCCCGGGTTTTGGCGACCCACCACCCAAGCGTGGAGCTCATCGACTTCAACCACAAGAAGAGAGAAGAAGAACAAGAAGGTGAAGAGAAGCAGAAGAAGGAAGCTGATGGAGGTGTAGACTTGGCGATGAAGGAAAATATTGTGATGCTAAGCCAACCGAAGGCCACGACGAATCCCGTTGTCTTCCCAAGAACTAACGCCAAGGAGAATCAAGAAGTGGATGGCTGTGACCGCATCACGGCGTACTCCTGCCCCAAGAAGTCTTCTGCGACAACGACAGCGATCAGGAAGCTCTCGATGGGGGGCTCTGGTGCGCAGTCCGAAGGGAGATTTGCGAGGAGCAAGGCTGGTGGGGAGCTGGGGGCGATTTCAGAGAATGGCCAGTCGGGGAGCCGGATACTTGTTTTTGTGAGGCTCCGGCCTATGGCGAAGAAGGAGAAGGAGGCCGGATCTCGGTGCTGCGTCAAGATCGTGAACAGAAAGGAAGTATACTTGACAGAGTTTGCATCGGAAACCGACTATCTCCGGCTGAAGAGGCTCCGAGGGCGCCATTTTTGCTTTGATGCCTCGTTTCCTGATCCTACTACGCAGCAAGAAGTTTATGCTACCACGTAAGAAGCGCTGGCTTTTTTTTTATAGTAGATATTGTGATGTCTCCACCAAGATCATGTTTTTTTTACTCTCTTTGCTTTTCTTGATGGTAATGGATTCCCCAAGATTTTCTTAAACCAACGCTTATGGATTAGGATTTGTCTTTGGGCTTGATTATTTCTGGAAAAAGGGTTGTTTGTTGTTATACAAACAATAAATTTCCTAATTAATCATAAACATCTTTTGAAAATTAGGAATTCTTTTTCTTCTCAAATTTGACCACTAAGGTCGTAAAATGTGTCTTTTTGGATCTAAGAATGTGGTTGACCTTTATATAGTAAAATCCAACATTTGTTAACCATCAATTACCGATGACTGAAATCCTTTCCCATATTCTGTTTTTCTCTCATGATCCCATCATGTCGACATTGTTCTACTAATATGCTCTCAATTTGTTTTCATTAGTACCTACTACTATGCATCTATGCTGCTGCGTTCCATTGCCCTCATGCAAATGACTGGTATTTCTTCTAATCAGACAAATATATTAAAATATCATGACATTTCGTTGCATACTTTTGATTTGATCCAAGTCTCAATATTGTTTAAATTTCAATTCAAAGAAAAATGCACTATTATACCACATACACTATTAACCTCCTCTACTAAATGCCGAGGTTTTGATGGAATGCTTTGTTTATGCTTGTATATTTGCAGAACAGCAGATCTTGTAGAGGGCGTGTTACAAGGGAGGAATGGGTCGGTTTTCTGCTACGGGGCAACAGGAGCTGGCAAAACATACACAATGTTGGGAACAGTAGAGAACCCGGGGGTGATGGTGCTGGCCATCAAGGACCTCTTCTCTAAAATAAGGCAAAGGAGCTATGATGGAAACCACTCAGTCCAACTTTCTTATCTTGAAGTCTACAATGAGACTGTTAGAGATTTGTTGTCTCCTGGCAGACCTCTGGTTCTCAGAGAAGATAAACAGGTAAGCTTCTACTGTTTACCTCGTAGTAAGCTGGATGTAGTGCAACTGTCAGTTTTGCTCTTAATCAACATTTTTTTGAAGCTCATTTATTTATGTTGGTTCTTTCAATTCATGAAATGAGAGTAATTTTCTTGAAAAAAGCATGGAAAAGAGGGGTCTAATCACTGTCAGTTTTGCTCTCCATCAAAATTTTTTGGAAGCTCATCTATTTATATTGATTCTTTCAATTCATGAAATGAAAGTAATTTTCTTGGAATAAGCATGGAAAAGAGAAGTCTAATCTCAGAATTCATTCACTATCTCATGACCTATATTTTGTAGTTTTAGTGATTCCTAAGGTTAAGTTCGACAAATTCTTCATTTTGCTCTATATGTTGTTGGTTGCTTTGAGTCTCAGTTTGTTTGTTGAAACATCTTGCTCCTTTCGCAGCATGTGTTCTCGCAGCACATCATGTGACTAGTTGAACTATTACCTGACTGAGGAGATACTAAGGCGATCATTTTGAATGCATATGTATGGAACTGGCATCTAATGGTAGTTTGGTCCATTTCTCTTTTCTTCCTTGCCACCTAATAAATGTAATAGAAAATGGTTATGCATTTTCTTTGAAAGCTTCATTTGTAATCTCATGCTTGAGTGAGAGACGCTTCATCAAACAGTTACGAGTTTTAGAGGGGAAAAAAAAGAAAACAGTTTTTGTTCTTATTAAAATGCAACAACCAGTATTATTTTGTTCTGATCCTGAATGAAGATTTTGACATTTTTTTTCCTGAAAGATAATTGTTGTCTGTTATCATGCTGTTCGCTTTAAATGTAGAGAGATTGTTTTCTCTTCCAAAATATGCGGTCCATAATTCAAAAAGTTAACTTGCTCTTATAAAGAATAGATTGAGACTTTTTTTCTGTTCTTTTCAAAGTCATCTTTCTTGTTCTCTCTCTTTTTTTTTCTCAATGTCTAGGTGGAATTTCTGTTCTTGCTATATGCTTCAAAATTTGAATTGCTCTTATTTGACTGAAATAAGATGGAAGCTGCTGAAATTTCTTATTCAACATGGCTTCTTGTACATTGATGTGATGTCAGATAAAATGGAAAGTGCAATACTAGGTAACTAGGTTGGCTGTTTTATGAGAACAAGTGCACATACTTTGCTGCACTTTCACCCATTTAGCTTAGGTGATGCATTACGTTCTTGATCTTTTATTTTAGTTCATGAGCTAAAAGAGCAGAAAATCTGGTTTGCAAATATTTCAGGGAATTGTAGCTGCTGGACTTACTCAGTACAGAGCTTACTCAACAGATGAAGTAATATTCTTCTTCAGTATTTTATTTTCTCAGAAGCTAACTTCAATATAACAAAGCTTACAGAAGATAGTGCTGTTTATCTCTCTCATAGGTTATGGCCTTGCTTCAGCAAGGCAATCAAAACAGAACCACTGAACCAACTCGAGTCAACGAGACCTCTTCCAGGTCTCATGCAATATTGCAGGTAGTTTTCTTTGTAATTCTCTGTTTTTCCATTTGCTTTCCTCAAATATCAAACTCAATATTGATTATGTCAATTGATCTTTTACCCATTGCAGGTTGTTGCCGAATATAGAGTCAAAGAATCAGGCAATGTTGTATCCCGAGTGGGGAAGCTCTCGCTCATTGATTTAGCTGGATCAGAGAGAGCTCTGGCGACAGACCAACGAACTCAGAGATCAATTGAAGGAGCCAACATTAACCGCTCCCTCCTTGCTTTAAGCAGTTGCATCAATGCTCTTGTGGAGGGAAAGAAGCACATCCCCTATCGCAATTCCAAGCTCACCCAGCTACTCAAGGACTCACTAGGAGGGTCATGCAACACTGTTATGATTGCAAATATAAGCCCAAGCAATCTCTCATTTGGTGAGACACAAAACACTCTTCACTGGGCGGACCGTGCTAAGGAGATAAAGACGAAGGTTTGCCGCTCTGAGATCTCTGACTAAAGCCTTGAAAGCCAGTCACGTAGTGTCATTTTGAAGTAACTTACAAACACAATCCCAGTTCATGATAGTCCGAATTGTTTGATAATAAAACATGGAATCAATTAAGCTATAGACTTTCCTGTTATCGTTCAAGTAAGAAATTATACTAACACTTTAAATTGCAACGGATACAAGGCCCATTAAATTTCTTAATGCTATACCTTTCCACGTAAGTGTCCAAAGAAATTGTAACTTTATCCTCTCTTTTTTTCCCCAATGTGTTAATAAGTTAACATGCTTAGACGACAGGCAATGTATGTAATTGAGTATCTATATTCAAATCTATTTTACCTTAACTATAATTCCTTGCTAGTACCAACCAATTGATCCAGGCATTATTTAGAATATCCATGTTGCAATAACTTATTACATGTTTTAGCCGAATTTTAAATGAAAGGCAATTTTGGATTGCAAATTATTGAAAACAACAGCAAGCTGCATCTTTTTGCTCAAATTATGTTTTCTCATATGTTTGCATCTCACTGAAATTCCTAATTATTTACTATTGGCATTACAAATGTGTGTCCAGGTTTGAACAATTTGTTACATCATCCTTCTTTCTATTTTGCAAAGTCTTAAAGCCTTAAAGGACATGCAAAACTTCACTGAAATTCAAACTTGCAGGTGGAACCCAAACTGATTTTTTAAAAAAACATTTTTCAGGCTTGCAATGCAAATGAGGAAGTAATACAGGTGCCAGAATCTGAAACAGAACAGGCAAAACTACTCCTGGAGTTGCACAAGGAGAACAGTGACCTCAGACAGCAGTTGGTGCGCCACCAACAAAAGCTACTCACTGTCCAAGCTCAATCACTTGCAGCAAACTCCTTGCCAGTCCCCCCCGCCATTTCCTCCCCTCTTCTCTCTCCACCACGTTCGACTCAACGAAAAGTCAAGCGCTCCATCTTAACTGGGAACTGCTTCAGCACGCCTGAGTCAAAGAAGAAATCGACCACGGATGATGCAGTAGTCCAGGAGCTAAAGAAAACGGTAAAAAATTTGGAGGCTGAGATTGCGAGGCTCAAAAAGGAGCATATGTTGCAGATCAAGCAGAAGGATGATTTCATCCGTGAACTGATAACTAAAAATGGTTTATTGCCTTTGGAAGAAGTAGGGGAGAAGAGGGTCGTCACGAGAGCTACCTTGCGTAAGGGAGCAAGAGCAGCAACAGAAGGGGAGTTGAAGAGCCCGAGTCACCGGTTTGTATCCCCTGTGCCGACTGCTAAGAAGCGCAGCTTCTGGGATATAACAACTGGTAACAGCCCATCAGTTCTTGCGGCTAATGGTAGAAAGACTAGAAGCCATGTTGCTGCTGAAACCCCTCCAGCTCCTTCCATGCTACTTCAGGTATAGATTCCAGTGCTCTGTAGATGTATCTCCTAGTATAAGGAGAAAAGTAAGGGCTCACATTTTGTGTAATACATTAGATGCCCATGTGTAAGAACAGTAACTGCTGTCAATAATGGCTGTTGGTACACATGGAGAATCTTTTGTATTGTACACCAACTGTTTTGTTCTCCTTGAAGTTGGAGTCTGCCCATTCTCCTTATTTACTTCTGTATGTGAGTATTCTCCTACTGATGCAGCTTGCATATCAATGTTTCTGGTTTGTGTTCTTGTTGGGGCCTCATATTGCAAATCACTTCCTTTCAGCCGGGCTTCGCTCGTCGGAGACCTGATCGTTCCAAGCATTGACACAATAAAGAGGAGAAAGAGATGCAGGGGAAAGAGAGGTCTTTTCTTTTCTTGTTTGTCACATGCCTCGTGTAGTTTGTCAGGGTGATCATTTCTTGCTTTTCCACACCATATCTGAACCTTGTTCCTTATTGTTCTTTGTTTTTCAGTGTATTTAACCTAGATTCGTCAAGATGTAATGAATTCATTTCATCAGGAAAGGCTCAAAATTCTTTTGGCATGACTGCACTTTGCTTGTCTATATAATTTTTTATTTTTCTTGAAGAGATGCACAGATCAAATGTGCAGAAGCAAAAGAGACAATCTCACTCTCTGTTATCTGCTGCCGACCAGAAAGAATCACATTTAGTTATTGGAGTCCTCCACTTTTTTTATTAGTATTATATATTTTCTCAGTTGTCATGAATGCTTTTGGTGGTCATTTCATGCTTTCTCTAGCCCACTCTATGTTTACCTCTTTTCTGTTGAAGGTAAGATGTTTACTGACTTATAAGCCATGACATTACAGTTACACCATGCTTGTATCAGAACCTTCGGAACATAATGAGTTTTTACTTTTTATCTCATGCTAAGAAACCAAAATTCTGATTTGCATTTATCCTTCAATTTTATATTTTGATATTTATATGCAGCATTATCATCAAAAAAAAAATAAAAAAAGTAGATCTTTACATGCAACATGGGCAAAAGTGATTTGAGAGAAAATCATGGGTGGGAAAATCATTGACTTAAATTTTTTATAACATGCTGTATTTTTGTCCGCTTTTTTCTTCTCCATGATGAGAGCTTTGATCTTTCTGGATAACTTAATGGTGATGCAGATATTCAAATTTTCAAAATTGTCTCAAAAAGAATTGTAATGGAACATCTACCTTTTATGGTGCAGAAATTCAGGAATTGTATTTTTTTTAGTGCAAGAGCTCCTACAACCGTTTTATATCAAAATAAGAAGACAACATGGTTACAGAGTTTAGATTCTATCTAGTTCTTGGAGTACTGCCATTCTGCCTAACACTAAAACCAACATATAAAGATCGTCATATTAGCGCTGCTACATGAAATCTCTGCCATCATATATTCCTACCCGGCTTTTCTGCCTTCAAGTTCCTCATTTTTTCCCACTTAGGTTTCATAGATTTTTTCTGTCTAGCTAATTCTCATAGGTTGTAACACTTGTGACATCCACTCTTTCTTCTTCAAGTTCTTACATTTGTGATTTATGGCAATAAAGTTGAATCGATTCGGAGGAAAAAGAGTTTTGTTGGGGTAATCGGACCTGCTCTCTCTGATTCACGGGTCGGCCACCTGAATATGTGTCGGTGTTTTGTGGAGAATCATCAAAGCCAGATCGCTGAATGAGTTCTGGTTCAACTATGATATCTACAAGGCTCATCATCTGACTTTCTATCTGCACCAAGAACATGGACGTCCGACTATTAGTCGGTACACCGACAGACGTCGGTAATTCCCAATCGACTTCTCTGATGGATTCAAGTCAACCATAACGACTCGATCGACTTCATAACCGATGGTCAGTTGGTATATCAGAGTCATCAATCGATAGTCAGTTGGTATATTAAAAGCATTGATATACAGTCGGTACGCCCACATCGCCGACATACAGTTGGTATATCAGAAACCACCAATGTAAAAAGTGCGTAACGGCTAATTATCATGATTATTAGTGGACATTAACTGTCTATTCCATGATCACATAATATCGGGATAAGCAGGACCCCACGTGCCAACCGTTATAGACAGTTACACCCAAATTGTCTATAAAAAAGAGAGGTAAAGAAACAGCAAGAGTGAGATACTTCTAGGCTAATATTCTGCCAAAATCTACTTTCAATTATTCTGTTCACCACTCTCCATTGACTTAGGCATCGGAGGGTCCCTGCCGGATACAACTTCGATCGGTGTGGACTTGTTTTGCAGGTTGCTCATCGTCGGACTCAAGCATACTCAGGAATTGGCCGCAACAAGTTTCATCAAACTAGTGCATCCTTAGGAGGGCAATTCGGAGTAAGAAGTTCGAATTCTCTTATTGGATATGTTTTCCGGGCTAGGAAGTTGGAATTATTTGGCAGTGCAAATTTCAATTAGTGTGACAATAATCCCGTATCAAAACTAATAATGGACACTAACCAGTCCTCATAAAGGCAGGCATGTGATTTATCTTGTATTGCTTACACGTGATGCATTATTTGTCATAACTTATGTCCCTCAAATGACTAACAGACTTGAGAGACTGTGATATCAATGTCGGTAAGGAAAAGTTAATCCATTTAGTCTGCTTCATTATTTGATCAAATAAATTCCATTTTTACTAATTTTTCTCGCTAATCTTATTCTCTCTTGTTTCTTCAAATTCACCATCCATCATAATCTTCAGAATACTGTCAAGAAGTTAAACAACCAGTATAGAACGATCTATACAAAGAAGTCATCCTCCTATCACACATAACAAGCTTGTTTTAGAGGAAAAGTGTGTTGAGTTCATTTGTTTTGGATTGATTTCCACATGGTTGGGAAACTGTTGGGGAATACCGACCGACCCCATTCATGCCGACTCATCGTCGGGCCGACCGACCGACGGCTACCGATCGACCGACGGCTATCGACCGACCGACGGCTATCGACCGACCGAGGATACGTCGGTCGGGTGGACCTTTTCCGCTTTCCCAACCGACTGCACTATAGAGCCCGATGCCCGACTCCCGCAACGTGCCCGACTGACTGTCGGAGGGGTCCAAATTTCCATCCGACACCCCTCAGCTGGCCACCGACCTATGGTCGGTCGGCTTCTCCAATCGCCGTACTACTGCCAGAGACTGTCAGTCCTGACAACAGCATGCGGCACTGCCGCCTAGGGGCATTATCCCCCCTAAGGCATGGGTCAACCCTGGCGATTTGACAGCCCCACGGTGATTTGACACATTTACGGCGACTCTGACAGTTTCCAGTGAGTTGACAATTCTTCAATTGTTCGCACCATTAATGACAGCGCCATACCACGCTCCACTATATATATCGGGGAAGGCAACAGTGCTAGAGGTCCCTTCGAAACTCTGGGGCTTGCCCTCTCTCTCTCTCTCTCTCTTTCCCTCTCTCATTGAGCTCCTTGTTTTCTTCTCACTGTTGCCTAGTGTCCTCTCTGACTTGACCGTCGGAGGATCCCCGCCGGAGCCACCTCCGGTCAGTGTGGACTTTCTTTTGTAGGTGCTCGTTCCCGACGACCAGGCGACGAGGGGATTGGCCGCAACAGATTGGCGCGCCAGGTAGGGGCAAGATCTTAGTGCTTCGTTGACAGCACTAGGGATTGTAACCCCCACAGAATTTAAGATGACAAAGACAAGAGCTCAGCGATCGAGGGTCACCGGATCGGCGAGACGCTCTTCCCGTCGAGAAGAGGCCTCTCCTCCACCCTCCGCGGTGGAACCCAGCTCTCCACATCCCGCGGTGACCATCGAGGTGCAAATCGCAGCGATCGTGCGGCAGATGACCGTGCTGACGGACGCGGTCAAGAGCCTCCAGCAACAGCCGGTCCGGCAGCCGCCTTTACCGGTCGGGCAACCGATGATGCGTCCGATGCCCTCCAGGAGCAGCCGCCGACACCCACATCGGTCTCCATCACCTCCGCAGGAGCGCCTACTACAGCGCTCCCACAAAGAGGAGGAGGGGCGGCCGTGGCGCGACGCCCACCGGTCCCGACGGCATTCTCCCTCCCAGCTAGAACGAGCAAGGAAGGAGAAACGCCCACGAACGCCATCCGCCTCTCTCTCGGACTCTTCCGGAGACTCCACTCCTGGGGTTTTCCAGCACCGATGGACGGACGACTACGAACGCAGGTTCGAAGAAATCGACCGTCGACTCGCACAGCTGCAGGTGGACGAGCAGAAGTCTTCAAACGACGTCGACTTCCAGACCGCCCAACCTCTCTCCCGACTCATCCTCGACGAATCGATCCCCAGTCGGTTCAAGATGCCGCATGTGGAGCCTTACGACGGCTCCACCGACCCAATCGACTACCTGGAGAGCTACAAAGCTCTCATGACGATTCAAGGGGCAACCGACGCTCTCTTTTGCATCGGCTTCCCCGTCACGCTCCGCAAAGCCGCCAGGGCATGGTACTCCGATCTTCGATCGAGAAGTATCCACTCCTTCGGACAGCTCGAGCACTCTTTCGTGGCTCACTTCAGCACCAGCCGGAAGCCGCCGCGAATGTCGGACAGCCTTTTCTTCCTCAAACAGGAAGAAAACGAGATGCTCCGACACTTCGTGACGCGATTCAACGCGGCCACGCTTGAGGCCCGGGACCTCAATGAAGACATGGCTATCTCGACCATGAAATGGGGGCTGAGGGCGTCCCGGTTCACTTATTCCCTAGATAAGACCCTTCCCCGGACGTATGCCTAACTATTGGAGCGCGCGTACAAGTATATGCGCGCGGACGAAGGAGCCTCCGACCGGTGCTTGACCGAATTCAAGGGTCCGAAGGAGAAGCGAAGAAAGGGTCGGGACCCCACCGAACCTAGCGGGCCCCCGACCGATGGTCGGATCTCACCCCCGCGACGAAACCAGAGGTCGCCCCGACGACAGACCCCAAGGCCGACACGCCTCAGGTATGACTCCTACACTCCTCTCTCTGCTCCCAGTGCGCAGATTTTGATGGAGATCGAGGGGGAAGAGTACCTGCGACGGCCTCTGCCTCTAAAGGCAAAAGGCCTCGACCGACGGAAGTACTGTCGATTCCACCGGGGCCACGGCCACAATACCGAGCAATGCATCCAACTTAAGGATGAGATCGAAGCTCTCATCCGTCGAGGGTATCTCGATAAATTTCGGAGGAACCCGCCGACTCAATCAGTTGCCGACCGACGACCCCAGTGGACTGAAGAAGCGACGACTAATCAGCCAACGGCCGGGGTCATCAATATGATTTCCAAACGACTGGGCCCGGGGACGTCTGCTGAAGGGGAGCCGACGAAGAGGCTGTGCCCGGACGACGTAATTACCTTTACGGAAGAAGACGTTCGGGGCATCCAAACTCTCCATGACAACGCTGTTGTTGTCTCGGCGACAATAGCGAACTATGATGTAAAAATTTTTTTTGTAGATAATGAAAGTTCAACGAATGTTTTGTTTTATTCGACTTTCTCCCGGATGCGACTATCAACCGACCGACTCAAGAGGGTCTCTACGCCCTTGTTGGGCTTCGTCGGGAACGCCGTCACGATGGAAGGAGAGGTTACCCTGCCCGTGACAGTCGGCACCGAACTACGACAAAGCACGATCCACTTGATTTTTGTGGTTGTCCAAGTGCCTTCGGCTTACAACGTCATACTTGGAAGACCCGGACTAAACGCCCTCAAGGCGGTTGTCTCGACGTACCATCTTCTGGTTTGGTTTCCAACCAAAAATGGAGTCGGAGAGATGCACGGAGACCAACAGCTAGCTCGTCGATGCTTCCAGATCTCCGCTCAAAGCGACGAGTTGAAGGGCTCCCTAACGATCGACAAACTAGACCAACGGAAGGAGGAAGAGCGGGGCTCATCGGTCGAACAGCTCGTTCCAATCCCGATAGCAGAGAGCCCCGACCGAAAGGTATGGGTCGGGTCTCAACTACCCGACCCAGAACGACAATGGTTGGCGGAGCTGCTGAAGGCCAATGCCGACATATTTGCTTGGTCGGCAGTAGATATGTCGGGCATCCCTTCGGAAACGATAACGCACCGACTCAACATCGACCCGACGATGAGGCCGGTGAGGCAGAAGAAAAGGTCTTTTGCTCCTGAAAGATAGAAGGCCATCGACGAAGAAGTGGACAAGCTGCTCGAGGCGGGCTTCATCAGAGAAACTACATATCCCGATTGGCTCGTCAATATTGTCATGGTGAAGAAAGCCAACGAGAAGTGGAGGATTTGTATCGACTACACCGACTTGAATCGGGCCTGTCCGAAGGACAGCTTTTCACTTCCAAAGATCGACCAGCTGGTGGATGCGACGTCCGGATTTCGACTGCTCAGCTTCATGGACGCCTTCGTCGGGTACAATCAGATTCGGATGGCGTCCGAAGACGAGGAGCACACTGCCTTCGTGACCCCCAAGGGCCTCTACTGCTACCGAGTAATACCCTTCGGGCTGAAGAATGCCGGTGCCACCTACCAATGACTTGTCTACAAGGTCTTCAAAGACCAGATTGGGCGCAACATAGAAGTATATGTCGACGACATGCTGGTGAAAAGTGCGCAGATTCCAGATCATGTCCGGGATCTCGAAGAAACCTTCCGCACTCTACGACGACACCGGATGAAGCTGAACCCGACTAAGTGCGCCTTCGGAGTAACCTCGGAGAAGTTTCTCGGGTTCCTCGTCTCGCAATAGGGAATCGAGGCCAACCCTGAGAAAATCAAGGCCATCATCGACGTGCGCCACCCGAACACCAAGAAGGAAGTCTAGCAGTTGAATAGAAAAATCATCGCTCTCAGCCGGTTCATCTCTCGATTGGCTGAAAGGTGCCTCCCATTCTTCAAGACTCTGAGGCAGGCGAAGGGCTTCTCTTGGTCAAATGAGTGCCGACGAGCCTTCGAGGATCTGAAGAGGTACTTAGCTTCCCCACCGTTGCTTGTGAAGCCGGACGTCGGGGAGACATTATATCTCTATTTGGCCACCTCCCCCGAGGTGGTCAGTTCGGTGCTCGTCAGAGAAACGAGAGCCGGACCCATCAACCTATCTACTATACCAGCAAAGTGCTCCGCGGCGCCGAAGCTCGATATTCGGAGACAGAAAAGATGATTTTCGCCCTGATCGTCTCCGCACAGCGACTCCGCCCATACTTCCATGCGCATGCCATTGTGGTTCTCACCAACCAGCCCCTGAGGGCGATATTGCGCCGACCTGACACATCGGGATGACTGGCATTGTGGGCGATGAAGCTCAGCGAGTTCGACATACAGTACCGACCACGACCTATCTTAAAGGCCTAGATCCTGGCCGACTTCATCGCAGAATGCCCGACGGCCGACCGAGGGTCGGAAGACGTGGACCCCGGGCGAGATGCGGCCTCCAAGCCTGACTCGGTCTCCACCTGGGTATTGCACATCGACGGAGCTTCAAACGCTCAAGGGAGCGGGGCTGGGTTCCTGCTCACCAACTCGGATGGGGTAGTCACCGAGTACGCCCTCCGATTCGACTTCAAGGCCTCCAATAACCAGGCCGAGTATGAAGCGCTCCTCGCCGGCTTGAGGATGGCAAGGGAACTTGGGATCGACAGCCTCAGGGCATTCTCTGATTCTCAGCTGGTCGTGAGGCAGGTCAAAGGCGAATTCGAGGCGCGAGATCCAGCTATGGCAAAATATCTCCAGAAAGTAAAGGATCTCGCGACGCACCTCGGGTATTTTGAAATCTCCCACATCCCCAGATTGGAGAACGCCCGGGCCGATGCACTCTCCAGGCTGGCGACCTCGATTTTCGACTCTTTGGGTCGGACGTTCGTGGAGAATCTCGAGCAGTCGAGCATCAACAAGGTCGAGGAGGTGCTACAACTGACGGCCGAACCAAGCTGGATGGATCCGATTATTCGGTACTTGACCGACGGGATCAGCCCTGAAGATTTCGCAGAGGCCAGGCGGCTCCGATGGTCGGCCTCCCAATATGTGATCATGGATGGCCGACTCTACAAAAGGTCGTTCTCCCTTCCCTTGCTCAGGTGCTTGGGACCGACCGACGCAGATTACGCACTCAGGGAAGTGCACGAAGGGATCTGCGGGAGTCACTTGGGGGGCAAATCCTTAGCCTACAAGGTCCTGCGGCAGGGTTACTACTGGCCCACCATGAGGAAGGATGCGGCTGAGTTGGTCCGAAAGTGTGAATCATGCCAGAAGTATGCCAACGTACAACACCGACCAGCCAGCCAAATAACTCCTATTGTCGCCCCATGGCCTTTCGCCCAGTGGGAGATCGACATCCTTGGTTTTTTTCCTCCGACATCAGACCAGAGGAAGTTCATAGTCGTCGCCATCGACTACTTCACCAAGTGGGTGGAGGCCGAGCCCCTGGCGCAGATTACCGAGCGGAGGATGGAGGACTTCGTCCAAAAGTCCATCATTTTCAGGTTCGGATTGCCGCATACCATTATCACCGACAACGGGCGACAGTTCGACAACCAGGACTTCAGAGACTTCTGCGCGAAGTTTCACATCATGCACCGACTGACTTCAGTCGGGCACCCACAGTCCAATGACGAAGTCGAGGTGACCAACCGGACCATACTACACGGGCTCAAAACCTGACTGAATGAAGTCAAAGGCCTCTGGGTCGACGAGCTGAGCTCCGTTCTGTGGGCTTACCGAACGACCCCCCGCGTTCCGACCGGAGAGTCGCCTTTCAGTTTGGCCTATGGGACGGAGGCGATGATACCACTCGAGATTGGGCTGCCATCTACCAGGGTCGAGCAGTATCAAGAGCCGAACAACTCTGATTGCCGTAGAGCCGACCTAGACCTCCTCCCCGAACTACGGAACGAGGCTCAACTTCGCATGGCTTCATACCGACAGAGGGTAGCCCGATATTACAACACCAAGGTCAAACCAAAGCTCTTCAGGCTTGGGGACCTAGTCCTAAGAAAGGCAGAGGTCTCGAAGCCTCTAGACCAAGGGAAACTAGCTCCAAACTGGGAGGGGCCCTACATGGTAGCAGATACCTATGGGCCAAGGGCTTACCGACTGGAAACTCTGGATGGGAAATCCATTCCCCGGACCTGGAACGCTGACAACCTGAAGTTGTATCACCAATGAACTTTGTACCTGTTCATTCGGAATACAAATCTAGTTTCAAATTTCAGAGTCTTAACTCTTCGACTGATGATCGGTGCTCGCCAAGAAGGACGAGTCCCGACGCCCCGACTCGGACTTAATGTCCACATGGGACTATCGGCTCGATCGCCGACGGTGTATCGAACGCTCACAAGGGCCGAACCGCCCACGGCAATGGGAGTTAACACTCCTTCTACGGTCGAACTTTCGGACCAAATGATCGGCTAACTTGCCGACTGAGCCCCGACCAAAGAAAGGCTTAACGCCTGCACGACCACCATCGCGACTCACCGACCGAGCTACGGCCGGTCGAAGGATATTCGGCTTACCACCGTCTATCACACGACGAGACTATTGTCGCATTCATGACTCACCGACCGAGCTACAGTCGGCCGGAAGATATTCGGCTTGCCACCGTATATCATGCGGCGCAGTATAAGTACCCGACACAAGGGTATCAGGATCCGACTTATCATCGTTTTCCCGACTAAACGCGTTGGACGACATCTGACTGAATGCGTTGAAAGAGACCCGACTGCCAAGTCTTATCCGACGGTCGGTCGACTTTCGACTCAACGAACACGCTCGACTCACAACCGGGCGAAGGATGCCCGACTTGAGCCCTCGACCATCGGAGGGCTGATCCAAAGTCGGGACTTGCTCTGCCTTCGTGACGGCATGCATTACCGAACGTCCTAACTGATCTATTGGGCTAGCGACTTATGTGTTCAAATGCATTCCACAACACATGAAAAAAGAAAAACATGCGGAAGAGAAAAGTTCAAGTCCAAAACTTTGACTTTGATTTCATTGAGGATCAAGACAAGTTTACAAACTGGGCAGAAGCCCGACTACAAGTATGATAAGCTGAAGCAAAAAGAAAAAGGTCAAAACCGACTAGTCCTCAGAGTCGGCCTCTTCCACTGGATGACGGCCGGGGACAGTCGGCGAACCCGCTCGAGCTTCGGCAGTCGGGGCCGCTTGATCTTCGGTGGCTTGCTCTGCGTCTTCTTCGGCTTCTGCCCTGGTGGTGAGGCCTTCCGACGTTGGGTCGGCCGTCTCCTCCGCAACTGGGGCCTCAGACTCCGACAGAACAATGCTGCTGAGATTAAGCTCCAGATACAGGCTTCGAATGGCTTTCCGAGCATCCTTGTACCCGACCCGATACGAAAGGAAGCCGCTCTCCAGGAGCTCTTCTCGGTACTCTTCCGAGTCGCGGAAGTCTTCAACAGCCCGACCCATGGCCTCCTTCTCCGACTCTGCTTTTGCCTTCGCAATGTCTACGTCGGCCTGTGCGATGGATAGACCTTCCTCGACCTTAGCAAGATTTTCGAGACTTACTCGGAGCTGCTTGCGGTCGGCCTCCAGCTCCTTGGCGAAGCTGTCCCGCTCGTGCTGAAGCCGACGGACGATCCGAGACTTCTTCTTCGCGTCGTCCCGGGTCGACTGCAGCTCCGACTCCGACATCGCCAAGGCGACCGTGAGTCGGGAGACCTCCTCCGTGAGTCGGGAGACCTCCCCTTCAAGTCGGCCCTCCCGTTCAACCGACTGGCGCAACTGGTCAACCAGAATGACCCTGTCGGCTTCAGCAGCCGCGACCTTGTCTCTCCAAGCCGCGCGCATGTCGCCGAACTTTCGATATCTGGCCTCTCGCTCGGATATGTTGTAGACCAGCTGCACAAAACAAAGTTGACCGTTAAGGGACCGAGCTTACGGAAACTATGTTGAAAATGAAGAAGAGAGAAACTTACCCGGATCATCATCGGGTAGAATGAAGACAGCATGTCGGATACACGCTGGTTCTTCATCACCTCGATGTCGGCGGGAAGAAGGAGCACCTGGCACAGTCTCCTGGCCAAGTCGTGGTTGGCCAGGCCCGACACGCCTTCGGAGAGTGAGAAGTCGGTCGACCCTCTGCCACCGGCCGACCTTCCTTCGTCGCCCAACGCCATGGGGGCCTTCCCTCGGCCCGACATCCAGGCCCTGACGTCTGAGAAGGACGGCAGGCTCGAGCCCGACCGAGTGTCGACCGAGGGCGCGGCAGCAGCGGGCGCGGGTCGCTCGGGCTCGTGCGCCTCCTCCCGATCCTCCTCTACCGGCTGAGCAGCCGGTGCGCCATCGACCGACTCATCGACCGCCCTCCTGTCGGACGAGGCTGCACCCTCGCCCGACGGTCCCTCGGACGGGACCTCGATGAGCACTGTCGGTGCCGACAGTGCGATGACTGGCTCCGCCCCTGACCCAGTCGGTTCGCTCGGCGAGGCTACGTGGGGCCTCTTGGGAGGCCGCGACGGCCCGGCCCCTTGTGCCGGCCTCTTCCGAACGGCGTACTGGCGTACATCGGCTGCCGTCAGTCTCGACCTCGGCGGCATATCTGCAAACGACGACAGACGGTCAGCACCATAAAGAAAAGACGAAAAGAAAAAGGGAAGAAAAATGAAAAACTGACCTAAGCGAGGGACCGGGCTGAGGCCGACGTCGTACAGGGCCTGCTCAGTGACGAGCTCCCTCTGCTTCGGCACCGAGATGTCTTTCAGCCGGTGGAAGTCTTCCCGATCTTCGGCTTCCACCCGACTGTTCTCGTTCGGTTCGGTTTGGAGATTCCCCCAACGGGCAGGGAACTCCCAAGGAGTGGAAGAAGATGCGAAAAAGAACTGGTTCTTCCATCCGTAAATAGACGACGGAAGACCAGTGATGAAAGAAAGCCCCTTCCGAGGATTGAAGTACCACCATCCTCGGACTTTAGGGTGGGGTCGGAGGACAAAGAAGGCTCAGAAGAGGGAGATCCGAGGGTCAGTCGGCAAAAGCCGACACAAAAGAGCAAAACTGACTATTAGCCGAACTGAGTTCGGTGCGAGTTGCGCCGGGCACAGCCCGTAATAGTCAAGCACGTTTCGGACGAACTTCGGGATCGGAAAGCGAAGACCGGCCCGGAGGTTCTCAATGTAGAAGGCCACCTGGCCCTCAGGCGGGCTATTAACCCGACCGTCGGCATCAGGGGCGAACAGCCGAAACTGCCCCGGGATGCAATATTGCTCCCGAAGCCGATCGACGTTCGGCCCCGAAAGTGAAGAGACCTCTACCTCCGGGGTCGACCGAGGGTCGTCAGTCGGCTCTCCTGACCGACCTCCTCGTGGGGATGTTCTAGCCATGGAGTAAGACAAAAGACAAAAAAAGAAGAAGAAGGAGTAGACTGCGAGGAGGCCAAGGAGAAGACGGTGAAAATGGTGATGGCCCTTAGAAGGAGAAGAGAGAAAGCGGAGTACCTGGAATAGGAGACTATGCGGGCAGAGTCTCGACAGCAAAGTGAGGGGGGTAAAAACCTGAATATGGGCGACCCCGTATATATAGTAACCTCCGACGGTCGAGATAGAGGCACGACCAACGAGGAACTCCCAGATCGCACCACGTGGCATCGTCCGGGCCGTCCGTCGGCCCGACGGTTCGACGCACCCATCCTCAGATCAAGCCGCGTTACCTCCATCCGCTCCAACGGACCCGTCCCAATGGCCACACGCCACGTGGCACAGAGGCCGTGACGTTTCGTATCCCCGAAGGGGCGGCGGGAACGATGGTTTTCCTTCCCGATGGGACGAGACGTCTGGCGCCGACGGGACAGGACGTCTGACACCGACAGGACGTCTGACGCCAGCAGATCGCCCGACATTCATGAGGCGCATGTCGTCATGTCCCCCCACGGTACAGTCGTCATATTAGCCCACAGGACGGTCGGAACTTGACATGCTGGTAATCCACTCCTTTTTCACCCGACGCTACTGTCCAAACAAAGACATTGGCCAGCGCGCCGTCCGACTCAGGAGTGGAGTGGGGCAACTATTGGGGAATACCAACCAACCCCATTCATGCCGACTCATCGTCGGACCGATCGACCGACGGCTACCGATCGACCGACGGCTATCGGCCGACCGACGGATATCAACCGACCGAGGATACGTCGGTCGGGCGGATCTTTTCCGCTTTCCCAACCAACTGCACTATGGAGCCCGATGCCCGACTCCCGCGACGTGCTCGACTGACTGTCGGAGGGGCCCAAATTTCCACCTGACGCCCCTCAGCTGGCCGCCGACCTATGGTCGGTCGGCTTCTCCAATCGCCGTACTACTGCCAGAGACTGTCAGTCCTGACAACAGCATGCGGCACTGCCGCCTAGGGGCATTATCCCCCCTAAGGCATGGGTCAACCCTGGCGATTTGACAGCCCCACAGTGATTTGACACATTTACGGCGACTCTGACAGTCACCAGGGAGTTGACAATTCTTCAATTGTCCGCGCCATTAATGACGGCGCCATACCACGCTCCACTATTTATATCGGGGAAGGCAACAGTGCTAGAGGTCCCTTCGGTAATTTTCAATTGACTTCTCTGATGGATTCAAGTCAACCATAACGACTCGATCGACTTCATAACCAATGGTCAGTTGGTATATCAGAGTCATCAATCGATAGTCAGTTGGTATATTAAAAGCATTGATATACAGTGGGTACGCCCACATCACCGATATACAGTTGGTATATCAGAAACCACCAATGTAAAAAGTGCGTAACGGCTAATTATCATGATTATTAGTGGACATTAACTGTCCATTCCATGATCACATAATGTCGGGATAAGCAGGACCCCACGTGCCAACCGTTATAGACAGTTACACCCAAATTGTCTATAAAAAAGAGAGGTAAAGGAACAGCAAGAATGAGATACTTCTAGGCTAATATTCTGCCAAAATCTATTTTCAATTATTCTGTTCATCACTCTCCATTGACTTAGGCATCGGAGGGTTCCTGCCGGATACAACTCCGATCGGTGTGGACTTGTTTTGCAGGTTGCTCGTCGTCGGACTCAAGCATACTCAGGAATTGGCCGCAACAAGTTTCATCGAACTAGTGCATCCTTAGGAGGGCAATTCGGAGTAAGAAGTTCGAATTCTCTTGTTGGATATGTTTTCCGGGCTAGGAAGTTGGAATTATTTGGCAGTGCAAATTTCAATTAGTGTGACAATAATCCCGTATCAAAACTAATAATGGACACTAACCAGTCCTCATAAAGGCAGGCATGTGATTTATCTTGTATTGCTTACACGTGATGCATTATTTGTCATAACTTATGTCCCTCAAATGACTAACAGACTTGAGAGACTGTGATATCAATGTCGGTAAGGAAAAGTTAATCCATTTATTCTGCTTCATTATTTGATCAAATAAATTCCATGTTTACTAATTTTTCTCGCTAATCTTATTCTCTCTTGTTTCTTCAAATTCACCATCAATCATAATCTTCAGAATACTGTCAAGAAGTTAAACAACCAGTATAGAACGATCTATACAAAGAAGTCATCCTCCTATCACACATAACAAGCTTGTTTTAGAGGAAAAGTGTGTTGAGTTCATTTGTTTTGGATTGATTTCCACATGGTTGGGGAACCTAAATATTATTTTCCGAACACCACACCATTTCTAGGTTACTAAGAACGTAGAGTGGTACAGGTGTCAAGGATCAGTTTCCCTAGAACTCGTCTATCATTGGCCACAGCAATAGAAATGTTGAATTAGTGGGTGCCTAGGGGTGATCTCAGGCAGCATCGCTCGTCCAACTGACCAAATCCATTACCAGACTAACTTGCATTCAGCTCTTCCTTTTTTTTTTTTTTGGCGCAGCGGGGGTTGTGGGGGGCGGCGGTGGGGTGTGAATTAGTGGAATGTCTGGAATCTTGATATAGGTGTGTACTGTTTTTTGCTTCATTGCAGTAATCCATCTACCAAAAGGAGCTGAGCTCTGTGAATGAAGACACCTTGGTATCTCCCATATAAAGATTTTCAGTACTCTAGTCTCAACTGTATGAAATTAAAACCTTCCAGTGCTGCATCCTTATAAGCCAATTAAAGACTCTCTGTGTCCTTCCTCTCCCTCGAATCTTGGCTTTTTCCCTTTTTTTTTTTTTTTTTTCTTTCTTATAAAACATTGAATGTCGGCATTTAATCATCAATTAGGTCATCTAAAAATCCTGGCATTGCAATACGTTTGTCCATTTCGAATTAAATATGGTTTAAATTCTGGTATAAAAGAGAGTTTCCTCATCGTGCTTTGCAATGGCAACTTTGGTCATGATAGAGAAATTTAGGAGTAGGAACCAACTGGGTGTTTCAAGAGACAACCAACTGCTAAGCTGTGATTTAAAAGCATCCCATATAGAGCTATTTATTGTGCCAGTTAGGATGTTAAATTCTCTTTTGTACCCTTTTTTTCCTTTGTTTTGCCCTTTTTGGGCTCATTAACCTTGAGTCGACCCCACAGACACCACTATCAAAGAGACAAATGCCAGCTATAATTTTCATGTTTTCAAGAACTTGTTGTTTAATTCATTGATTTTTTTCTTTATTTTCGTAAGTGAAAATGTGGCAGGTTACCATATTTATTGGAGACTTGTAACAAGAGATAGGTGGTTAGTCCAAAAGTTAGAAGAAGCCGTAGCCAAGACACATGGGTTTTGCTTTGGATTGACTAAGTTGGAGATTTTAGACTTTTTATACGGATTTATACTTGAAGAAGGATTGACTTTTTTATACTTGAAAAAGGACTCGACCGAGCCTAGAGCATCATTTCTCTCTGCAAACGTTATTTGATCTTAATACACGAGTCGATTCAACTTAGCGTTAGAATGAGGCCAATTTAGAAAAGAATAAAAAATTGTTAAATGAGGCAATCCAAGGTTTCAAGTTTTGAGCACCCATGCAATAATTCGTTAGTGTCTGCACATTATTTAACGTAGTACGTGTTAACTCGTAATGTAGGACAGTCAGGAACAAGCGAGTGTCTGCAGATTCTGCCCCTGCGTCTGTGTCTATTCCGTGTCATTGTGTGTGCAAAATTTGGACCATCGCTTACCATAAAAGCTGTTGTCCATCCTATTTTAAACACTGATATTTATTCACTAAAGCATATCAAGAGATCCATTACTCTTTAACCGACGTAGTTTGCATATGCTTCCCTTTGATAATAGAGTAGCGATCTAACACATGTACTTATTTCAAAATTCTACTCTCTGAAAGAAAAATGAAGAATTCTAAATCAACTTCTGATATGACATGAATTAGACTAACTGTTTACACTAACACTGTTTTATTTTAAACTCAAAGACTGATGTTTAAGGCTTGAAGTAGTTTTGAGCTTGCCAGTTTTTTGTTTCCAAACCTAAACATGTGCACAACATCGAACCAGCATGCAATTTGCAAATATATGATCATACCAGATGGTGTATCTGATAACTCTATACACATGTAAGGAGTTTGAGAGCACACTTGTTGCTTGATGGCTTGAGCTTGGTCCATATACGTTAGTTTGAGTATAGACTAAGCTATAAAACCAATTTGGCCTACAATATCTTATCTGCGTCCTCGTAGATAAAGAAAAATCCCACTCAATTTGAACTAGAGTCACAAACTTGGAGAATGATGCAATTTTTATTTTAATTTGAAAGGAACCTACGAAATACTGCTTCATATAAAGATCTCGAGGAAGGTTTAGAAAAGAGTCTCACGAAGAGAGGATTTGCTATAATAGTATAGATAATGAATGAATCTCATGCTACCATACATCCTTAATAAGAATGATTTTTGTTGAAGTGTGAAGATCAACAACATACAGTTCTAATTTTTATACTGTTGTAGCACTGTTCATTGTTATACGTAAACAAATCATGCGAAATTATACAAATAAAAATATAGATTCCGAGGTTGCAACCTTGTATTTAAGAGAGAGTTCTCAATTTGAATGTTGAGAAGGGTTCTTGATGCAACGAGGCAATGTACATAGAGCCAGATGTAATCTCTCCCTCTCTCTATAGAGAAAAATCTAATCTCTCTCGGCTAGCCAAAGAATTCGAGATTACAAACGTTCTTCTGCCTCCTAGCTTCACCCCGGTCAAGAATTAGGATCTAAGAACTTAAGGATCCTTTATAGGAGGTCGTGCCCGCATTTTATCGTTATAGGACACAAAGGTACACAGTCATGATAGCTCGGATAATAGCGATAATAATAAACTAATTATGGGCCAACATAGCAAAAGCGGCAAAAGGCCCCAAAGTGGTTCCATGTTCCAAACTTTAGCTTTGAGCCCTTTGAACGACAGTATGAATAAATCCCACGTCTGATAATTCCAAAGGCTCCCTCAACGAGGTCACAATCCGTCCAGATTTTCATGTCCCAGCTGTAACCTACACTCTCTGAAATCTCTCTCTCTCTCTCTGCTTTGCTTTGCATGCCTTGGGATGGCAAATCTGACCAACAGTCCAAACCCTCTCTCTCTCTCTCTGCTTTGCTTTGCTTTGCTTTGCTTTGCATGCCTTGGGATGGCAAATCTGACCAACAGTCCAAATTCCCAGAGACCAAATTTCAACACATCTTTCCCTGTCCACGTAGGGCCTGGTACCCGACCACTGTCCACTTAAAATGTTTGGCTTAGAGCACCCACCACTGTCACACAAGTGACAGGATATTCCGCTCGCAAGCTACAGATGGGTTCGCACCGTCCTGGTTAGAATTGATTGGTCACATCTATGGTGATGTGAGGATGATGGGCTTGGACGGAGATACTTCGCGGTAGTGATTTTTGTGATAATTGGAATCACTTAATAATGCAAGTTTTAGATGGTTTGATATGATTTATTCATGACGGATTAATTTAATTTAGTGGAATGGAGGAAATATCACAATGATTTGCATCAGCGATGAGCTTCTAATGAAAGCGGCAGGAGGGTAGTATGCTTTCATGAGGATCCATACCACACATCGATCTAGGCCAGTTGTCAGCAATATGTCGAAGCTAAGTACTTAGTATCTATCAGGTGGGGCCTGCCACGCAAGGCCTTGTGCATAAACCAAGGCAAAGGTCTTCGCATATAATTCCCCAGGCTTAATTAATTATATTGAAGAAAAATTTTATGCTAAGCCTCAAAATAAAGGCAAATCTACTGCTAGATTTTGTCCTCGTTACATGAGAAAGTGGTTCTATTACTTGATAAAAATCTCTTGATTTGTAAGGTAAAGTATCCATTACCTTATAGAAGTTTGCTCTGATGGAAAATTGTTTAGAACGAAGATATATAAAGATTTGTATTTTAGTTTTCTGTACATTTGGCAATTGCCATTATACCGCACAGGTTGGTCACTTTTTTGCTAAATGGATGCATGTGTCCATATTGTTAATCAAACAACAAAGATAGCAAGGTTGAAGAGAGCCTGGTTGGAATCTTTGGCCGGAAGACTTGTGCAATGTTACTACGCATTGCTCATATTCCGGATCATCAGGGAGCACTATAACACCTTAAATGTTTCTTATATAAAAAGGATAACAGCTAAGCAAGAGTGGAACGATAACTTTATATGACGGCCGATAAACTAAGGATGATGGCCGATAAACCAATGATGGCGGATAAACAATATTAGTTTCATTCACGATGTGCACTGGTTATACATTATTGAGGTATCCTTGGCCTACATTGAGTAGGTTGTCTATTCTTCATGTGTCAAACATGTCCCCTCTATGGCCTAAACCATCATAAAACGAAGCAAAGCCAATGCACCAAAACCCATCTTTATCATGGTTTGTCCTGTTTGAATATAATAATATACACATCACTTCTGAGTTCCGTCCACAAAGCATCAAATTAAATAGTATTAAGTACCTCCACCATCATTTCACCTATTGTAGGAAGCTTGACCGCTGGAAATGACAATTTACCACCATCCCACGGTTTGACTACGTTCAGGCATTCATATGTCCAACCATATTTAAATCCTGACTGTTGGAAAAAGGACAGTTCATTTAATGGTTTGCAAAAATTAAGATAAAAGTTGGAAAACACAACTGCTCGCTTCATTCATCAAACAACAAAATAGCGTAGAAAAAGAGGAAAGCCCGAAGTCTGACTAAAGAAAGTAATCTCCCAAAAAAAAAAAAGAAATCATTTAGGAAAACCAATCCATCCAAAAGCATGAGGTGAAGAAATTACTAATGAAACATCAATTTAGGAACATTTATCCATCAAACTACATCATAGTGGATTCATTACCTTGGATCCTCCTATTCTCCAAATAGAAATTATAAGAAAGATATAAATACACAGCCAACTACAATATATACCCCCAGCTTATGCGCTGTTACAACAATTGTTTTGACAAACCTTCAAGCCAACCACTAGTTTTAAGCATTACCAGTAGACCACTATACCGCTATAGAACACCTTGTCTACTAAATCTAACAAAACAGTCCCCCAAAGCAAAACCAGTTTATTACCAGTAGAATTGAAGGGGAAAGAAGAAAAAGAGAGAAAAAAAAAAAAAAGGAAAAAAAGAGGAGGAAAATTAAAGGCAAAACAGAACCAACCACCCAAAGTACCATGCTTACCAGAAAGAACCTAAATCTTTTTCCATGGCCAAGGAGAGAATAGGATCAGAATCCTTTTGGAATCAAACTCTTAGCAAGTAGATACTGAGCTCAGGGCCACCGTTGTTATCAGGGTTCATCATGTAGAAGGCCTCGGAGTCTTTAGATCCCACCACCCGCTCGAACCTCGCCCTCATGTACATCATCTCCCCCTCCGAGGTGGAGCTCCCATCCCCCGGCAGCACCCCCGCGCCCATCGACACCGGCTCGACCGCCCGCAGCACCCTCCAATCGGCCGGCCCGCACTCGCGCCGCACCGCGTAGCCGCACTTCTTCCCGTTGCAGTAGGCCCGCCACAGAGGCTCCTCCAGCAGCTTCCCCGCCACCTTCCCGCCCCTCCGCTCGCACTCCAGGGCAATTCGCACCAGCCCCGATGCCATCTCCCTCACGAGCGTGCTCGTCGGCGTGGCGAGCTCGATGAGCAGCGCCGGGCACGAGCGGGGGTCCACCTGAAAGGCGAAGTGGACATGGCCCCGGCGGTGCCCGAACAGGGTGCCGGTGACGCGGGGGCCCAGGCCCGCCAGCCGATGCCTCCGGGCAATCACCGCGGCTATAACCGTCCGGAACCTCGAGACGGCCACGGCAGCAGAGGAAGGCCCCCTTTTCCTCGCAGGCGGTGGAGCGGCCGCCACGGGCTCATCATCACAAACGTTTGATGAGGAGTTGGAGAAAGCGAGAAACTCTTCCTCTGCCTCCCCACCTTCTGCATGCTTCCTCTCTTCACCCCCACCGCCCTTTCCGATGATCCGTTGGAAGTGCCTCTTGGAGAAGGAGAAGGATGACTCATGGGGGGTTCTTGCCATGATGGTCCTCATCTGCAGGGGAGCTAAAGACAACAGGAGTAAAAGAAACAGGAGGGTGGAGAGAAAAAAGAGTGGAGAGGGTGCTGTGCGATTGAGGAGTAAAGACAATAGTGGAGATTAGAGATTCCCTTCCTGCGTCTTCTTTTGGGCTTGGGGCTCATTTATTCCATGCTTCTGGCCCTTTTTGTCAGCCGCTGGGGACTGTACTGGGGGATGGCTAGAGGATTACTGACAGCAAGAGGAAGGTGACCAGACCCACCAACCTGTTTACAACAAAAAAAAAAAAAAAAAAAAAAAAACGCACGACAAACACAGATCACTGGATGCATGAGAGAGAGAGAGAGAGAAGGGTGGGGGAGACAATAGAGGAGTGATCGAAAGTGAGATAGGACCGTTGGTGTGCAAACCTTGGGATGCGGGGAGGTGGGCCCAAAGATGAGGGGAAAGTAAAAGGGCAGCTTTGACTGGCTGGGGTGCATGGGAAACAGTTAAGTTGCAGGTGAGGACGCAACAACCGTACTAACCTATGGGAGACAAACACCACAGCTGCTGTCTTCCTTGCGCTGATCTCTGATTTGATAGGGGTCGGCTGATGGTCCCTGCGTTTCGAGGGAAGAGCGCATGGAGGACCAGGTCCAACACAAGCAGATCCTATATCTCACGTATCCACAAATGGAATCCTTTCCCACCGAAGAAGCTCTAAGACCATCAAGAGGTTTCTAATTTAAGGTTTGGTATTGAATTTGGGATAGATTGCAGTACGACCAACCACTCATTTAGATGTAAAAGCTGTACTCTTTTGGTATCTTTGTGCATGCTATGTGATGCGAGACATGATTAGTTTCTCATTGTGCGCTGTACATAAGGAGATTTGGGTGACCTAACCAGAATCCCTGGTTGACCATAACATATCTCATTGTTAAAGGTCGCAGGCCTTAACCTTAGGATGCTTCTGATACTGGTGTAGAAATTCATTGGCAACCGTCTGATGGAAATCGATCGCCATCACCAAGAGCATATCTCTGACAACAGGAAAGATAGATACAAGACTAACTGTTCATGACAAACACAGGTAAGACTAACCCTGGACCAAAACAAACTTGCAAGAGACGGGAATAACATAAGCGGCATGTAGAGAGGTTAAAATGGTACACATAGGAGTGCTGCATCCGAGTACCAATCCCCGTGAGCCCTTTTTTTGTTGACATCCTTGTAGGCTTCCATGGCTACATTGTGACAAGACATTTATTGCCAACAGATTAATGAATACAAATTCATTCATACACAGCCCCTTTTTGTGATTTCGCCTACAGTCCTGGGTCACATGGACGGTAATCCTTTGGGTCCGATGCTTGCTGCCAGTCTGTGATATCAAGGTGATAATAGGAAGCCATGCTAAAGAAGTAAGGATTGGGGTTATGTCAGAGAAATCGTTAGAAACTTCCTGAGGATGGACTCAATCTTTTAATGAAGATGACCTCACCAAACTTGGACTTAGTAGAATCTACTTGTGATTACAAAAGATAACTTTAATAGAATCCACCTGTGATTACAAAAGTTAACTTCAATGATTAGCTGATATGGAGGAAGTGATCACATACTCCTAGCTAGAATGCCATCATTGCTGAAGCCGTGAACATGCAGTATTCTTGGCAGTTTGTGGGTTTGAATGTTTCTGGGAAGCAAAAGGCACATTGTTCCATGGAAACTCGATTATCCTCTTCGCTGGAGGTTCCAGCACACCCTGTTCATTTATTTTAGCCTACTAGTAGGCATATCTAGGCTGATCTTACACTTCATAAACAGGACATTCTCAGAGTTAGCCCAACACATGCCATTAAGGATTTAAGGAATATGTACGTTAAGATACATAATATAAGAAATCAGAGTTCTGATTTGGTTTGAGTTAAGAGTCTTCACTTTTAATTGGGCTGGAAGACTGATTCAGACATTATAAAGATAGCTAAGACTATCTTCGAGCATGATCCAGATATGAGATGGCCTTTAAATGATCTAGCAGTGCTGCCGTTAGAGGCATAGAATAAAAGGATATCTTATACTCCAAAAGCCCACAAAACAGTTTTTCCAGCACCAAATTGATCATTAAACAGTGCAAAAGGCAGTCATTGCAGCAGGGTTCAGAAGTTGTCAACCAGGTGTGAACAATGACAGGAGCATGATGCAAGAAACATATAAAAGTTAAACAGTACATAAAATAAGAATTTGGAAGCAAATGGAAATGTTCCTATAATTGGATTAAATCCAAGAGCAGGAAAGTTGATAAGGCTTGTCTGATATGATCCGAGTATAATTGCTTCCCAAACACAGTCAGCATGATGTCCTTAATGTTCGAATGAAACAGAGAAATGTTATAATGTGAAAAACATGGTAAGACAACAGTACGAAATGGACAAGATCCTGGTCAGAGAAATATGTCCGAGAAATGACACAGATTCATGAGCCTACAGGTGAAGATGGACCTTCAAACCTTGCACAGATTATTGACTGATAGTTACATCCACAATGCTTCTCGCTATTTTTGTGCACAAACACCTCCTTTCCCCCTTCTTTTTAGAGAAAAATACCTGCATGTTTGGACATGCAGTACGGTCACGAGGCTTCAAAGCCCATCCTGATAACTACCTTCAAGTGCACATTTTATCTAGATTCTGTACAAGTCTAGGGAATGTTTAAATGATTATTATTGCACCTCAGTTGCATGAGAATAGACTATGACCGACGACATCAGTCTTCCTGGATGTCAACAAGCCTTCTAGGTTCATCATATGCCCTCTTTTGTTTAAAGTTGCTTTGGCTTGGATGCCGATACCCAATTTTGGAAGGTTGATGACAGGTTGACCACTGAAAATGAGAATCAGCTTAGACATTCCAAGGAGCCTCATAAGGGTTAGAATTATGCTTCCATAGCCAAAACCTATTTTGATGAAAAGGTGTGAACGGTAATGACCCCCTGTTTAATATCGTTATATGAACTTATGTTGATGACAGCCTACGATGTTTCAAGTTTGCAGATTTTGGGAAGAAGAAAAGGAAATGCATGTCCAACATTACCGTGAATTTGGACATACAGTAGGTTGTAATGGAACTTTACACTAGATAAGATAATCACATAAGAATTTAGGAACATAATTATACCTAAACTGAGTTCTGATATCATTGATTCACCATAGGCCTTCTAGATCTCCTTCATGTGAACTTCCTCCCTCAAATCTCATGCATGAACAGAAAACTGGATGACACACCCGCATGGAATTAATACTGAGAAAAGAAGAAAAGCAAGATCACAGTGGCATGATTCCTATTGCAGGAGGAGATACTGCAATTCTGTTGTGATTAAGCTATGCTTTTCATTAGTAAGTTTGGAGATAATATTGTAGTCAAAGTACCTAAGATCTTCTCAATGGTCAAGACTTGAAATCAAGATGTGCAGATCCTGGCTATGCCATGGCCTTTTTGATACACTACTGTGCTTGTAGTACAACATCTATTAGAAAATTCCCCTACATTCTACAACCTTTAAGAAAGTCAAAACAGTCGCTTGAACTGTGGAATCATTATCAAACCAGTGGAGAAGGCAGTGCAATGCAGCAATATCCAGATGTTATCAAAGCAAACTTGAATAATGGATAACCATGGCGCACAAGACAAGGAGGAACAAAAGATAAAATAAAATTTTGGGAGCAAATGATATATTTCAGAAATTGGAAAGAATTCAGGATAGTATGCTGGAGCTCCCTTATGCGATTTAAAAGTAGCTGTCTCCTTCAGTCTCGATCATTACCATCCATGATATGAAAAAAGGTTCCAAGTATAGAGAGAACTATATCTACAAAGTAATGAGAAAAGAATAATCAGACATATTAAAATAAGCAGGCAAAATCCGATCATACATCTCATTAAGGGGTTAGAAAAATGACATTAATTGGTGCAGATATGTCAGCTGAAATGTGAAAACAGACCTCCACATAGACCTTGATTGTTATTGTCTGCATTGTTTTAGACTTTTGACTATTTTTAGAACATACATCCCAACTTTGTTAGACACTTTTGAGATATATGTGTAAATATGTGCAAATATTAAATGCTAATATACTGTCGAGAGGATAGCTAAGATGGTCCTCCTGCCTTCAAAATCAATGATAGATCATCCAAATTCAAGAATTAAACTGCTGAAAATGATTTACACAATAAAATAACTATTCAGAAACCAAATCATGTGTTTTGATAGTCTCTAACCTGTACATTAAATGCTTACAAAAACAAACATTATTAATTGCATTAGTGTGATAAGATACACATTAGGACATATAAATTGAAAATCCATTTTATGGATCATTATGCACACATCTGAAAACATGGCACATATAAATTCAGAAGGTTCTAACATATTAGATCATAGTGAAACATAGATGGGATAAGAGTTGTTGGTAGGAGTCTCCTCATCCCTAGAAATTTGTGTGTACAAAAACATAAGACAATTCTTCTGTGCTGGAACATGTCGATAAAGCATCTTATATTTCCTACAATTTTCGAATGTTGTTTTCAATCTTATTTCAAGTGTTTCACATGGATTTGAATTCATGAGAATGCCCCTAATCATGATACCATCAAATGATTTGCAAACTATGATCTCCCCTGTCTTATAATTTTCCCAACGAGACATTAAAATATTTAAGACATGTGATCCTCAAAAAGTATCAATCTGTATAAATATTTTAATTATTATTATTATTATATAACTTAAATTGATAAAAAAAAAGTCTGAAAGCATCGTAGAACACTTGTTTCTTTCTTCTTAGATGGATGGACATAATTATTTGTTCTTGTGGAATCCACAAGCAACCACATCTTATGCACAGTAACTTTTGGAACAGGATGCAAAAAGCCACAGCTCTTATGAATTAATAGTTGAGGATGTTGTACCAGTTCATGCCATAATGTTCAATTTGAATAGATAACTCGATAACCAGTGCATGAAACTGGCAGCAGCATGGAGGAACAAGCCTAACCTTGGGGTGTTTCTGATACTGGTGCAGCAGTTCATTGAGAGCCATCAAATGGAAGTTGATGGCCATCGCAGAAGTCTCTCAGAAATGTAGACAGGATGCAAAATACAGCAATAAGATTTTCGCTACAAATAAGAAGTTTAACAACCAGGAATTCAGATTTTAAGAACCATAAGTTTTATTTAGGAGAAAGCTTTACCTTCATGGGCCAATACAATCATATGAATATGACAAGCACTATTCTTCTATTTGCAGCTCCATGTGGAGAAATAACAACGGTGCATGATGCCCTTCCTGACTCCAGATTTAAGTCTGAAATTGAGCAGAAAATAAACCATTTCACTTCTGTGATTTTCTGAGTGCTTCCACACAACAAGGGTTACCATTGTAGTAATGCTCGAGACTGGATGTTGGTCTATGGCGGTGCTTGGCAAAATTATAACGATTTACAAAGAAAATAATGCATGCCAAACCCCTTTTCTGCAAGTCCACAACTGATAAGAAAACACCTCTTCACTTCTACTATGTTGCCTACTGTCTGGAATACATGAGCTTCTGTGGCACCATTCTTGAGACAGGATGTCAACCTGTACCTCCGGATGAGAAGTTATGATGGTACAAAAGGAGGGAAAAGCCCAAAAGCCTAGCTGCTCCCCTATAGCAAGTTGCAGCACACATGAAATAGCCATTTTATAATTACACATGAAGTATGGCACTGCTGCTTTGAAACATACTGAAGAATATCCAAGAAAACAAAAAGGCAAGAAAAAAAGTGTTGTTGCAAGTTCAAGTGCAGAAACAGACAGTAAAGAAGTGTTAAGAGAGATAAAACCTCAAAACAAGATTGAAGCATGGAGGATCAACATTCATATATACCAACAAACTTCATGGAAGAGAGTCATGTTCTTGATAACAGAGAACCATTATTTTATCCGCAAACCAAATCTAAGATACTATACATGAAAGGATGCAAAATGGGCCAGATTTACCATTTTCACAAGTACAAACACACGACAGTACAAAACTGTTGGTTAGATAATTCAAAATGCATGTTTTAGAATTTGCATAGAATTGAAGGATTTACCACTTTCCTAAAGCTGTAGTTGCCTCCCCACATTCAGGGTCATACAGTTCATCTTACCAAAAGTCAAAAGCCCAATCACCAATACAAATTATCTCAGTAAAGCAAGACAAAGCCTTCCACCATTTTGGCAAGAGATGGCAAAGTAAACAAAGGAAACAACAGAAACAGTTTTGCAGATTTTGAAAGGTTTAGGATGCAAAAGATCGAATGGAAAAGTGCCCCACAATCCTCTATAGGTAATTTCTTAGAAAATCTGCAAAAAATAATAAAATTAACTAAATAGCAGGAGTTGGCTTGGCCGAACCCTAATGCACCTGCTCGGCTTAGCTCAGCACCTCATAATCATATGAAAGGATGGACCAATTGGTGCATGTGAACCTTAGTCAAGAATTCCTTTCATGTGCAACAAAGTACAGAAAGGAAATTATTTTCCTAATATGAGACTGAAAAACGTAGCAACATGCCAACAACTGTTAGCATAGTTGGTCGGTACCTCTCCTCTAGTGGGCGTGCCCTTGGAGGAGGTCGGGTGTCTGGCTATTGCTCAAAGAAGAGAAAGGAAAAACATAGCAACATTAAGAGACACCATTGTTTGGAAGCTTTATCAGATTTAATGATCCATACAATACACAGACACGAACCCCAACTAAAGCAGTCAACTAATCATCATAAAATCTGGAAAAGTTATCACTAAATTATTAGAAATTCTTAAGCTACAACAGGCTCTTTTTTTTCTTTTCTTTTCTTTTCTTTTTTTTCTCTGTTGGTCCTTGGAACTTATCAATTTGAGTTAGCAAGCATAACATCCAAAACTTTATAATACCTGTAATAATTGATATATAAAAGCAATAAATTAAAGCAAAGAACTCATAAAACATATCGACGCAAACATATAGATCAAGCAAAAAGCCAAAAACAAGCCCATCTTTCTCTCTCTCAAAAAAAAAAGGTGGGGGGGGGCGCGGGACAAAGACTTGAAAAAGCATACACTTTCGAAAGACTGCTAAATAGTACACAAGTCAACCAAGTTAGCAAATCCGTACTTTGGTCGACTACGAAATTTGATACCTCAATTAAGCAACAGTTTTCTTCTCTCAAAATCCTTGACATGGTAATTCGAATCTGTTTGACGTATAATATAATGCCAGACATCTCAATTACTAAAAATAAAATAAAATAACACGCGTTGAAAGCTTTCAGTAAGTACCCAATTGGAAAGAGATTCAAAGGGAATTCGAGCACAAAATTAAACATTTAACAATTAGAAATACGTTGAAAAGTAGAATTCTAGAACAAAAACTAAGCATTTAGGAATTTTTCCAAGAGTTATGAAGGAGCAGATCCGAGATCTAAGGATTTGGTCCTACTGTTTGAGCGAGCAGAAATTAGGTTTCAGAAGCGCTTCCTCCGTACCCGACAAGCTCGACGCTGTCGACAGATAGAAAGCGAGGAACTTGGGAGCTTTCAACGTCTACAAATGCTCCCGCCATTCTCCGTCTACAAATGCTCCCGCCATTCTCCGGGAGAAAGAACTAAAATGAGAGTATTGAATCCAAACTAACGACTTCTGAATGCCGCCTTTGCCATTTTTTGTACTGGAATTGGGAGGTTAACATCTGTTGTTTCTCTTAACGGAGGAAGCCCGTCCTTGTTTTTAAATTTCCTTTTCTCTTCAGAATTAATCTATTGATTAATAAGCAAAAGAGTATATTTATTTTCTTGTATAATAATTAATATACCGTTCTACCACGCCAATCTCAGTTGAAATCAAGTGGCTATGGCCCAATGAATCACATCAAAGCAGCGTTTGGTCAGCGACCAGATCCCAAATCCATTCTGGATTGGGATAAAAATTAGAATAGTCATATTTTTGAAAAGCTCGTCATTGAAATCAGAATAAAATTTAAATACTACTAAGAATCTGAATTGTATTTCAAGAGATTAAGAATATTTTCATACCTCTTTGAAATTAAAACAGGAATGAAATTTTCTTCAATTGAAATCACTCATTTCTATCTTTATTCCAAAACTCCATTCCATCTAACCAAACATATTTTAAAGATCCATTTGATTCATAGCCTGAATCAAAATCGAAATAACTTAAAATAAAAGTCAAAATGATTATATTCTCCATCATCTTTCAATAAAATTTTAGGATATTAAAATATTTTCAATTATTTTTAAAATTAGAATAGAAATAAAACTTTCTACAACCAAACAATTGGAATGAGAGTCATTTATTCCCACCAAAACCCAACTCCTCACAACCAAATATGTCTTAAAATTCAACTTAAACAGGATCCAAAACCCAAACATACTCAGTTATAAGGGTCTGCCTTATATTGGCCTTGGGCACTGGCATGCTGGATCTAACTTTTAGATGGGTTGTCCTAGGTTAGTTAACTGGATCATTGGATGATCTCGGGCCAAAACAATTCATGACCTGCAATTTGATAGGTTGGGTCGAGATCGTAGTTGACCTGGTCAGGGCCTGGCCCCTCCGCAAGCCCGTATCTATAACTGCTGCTGTGCAGCGACTGGCATGAGATTTTCTTGGTCTTCCTGGGATGAAATGGCAAAATGGATCCTGAAAGCGTGAGACGGTGTCAATGCTTCTGAGACCGGTCGAGACCTTCTCCTGCTGGCATTTGATTCCAGTTGAGATTCGCATAGTAGAGTGAGTATAATAAGGGGAAAAACACCTATTCACTTGGACATGCGATACATTTCATGGATACCAAAATGAGATGAACACCACATTTCCAAATTTCGAAGTCTTGAATCCCTTCTTTTGAACCTGTGAATTGTATTAGTTTTCTTCCTGTACGCAAGGAGTTTTTCAGAGTTAGGCTATGAATGCAAGAATAATAAGGAATTTCAGATATGTCCTTCTTGCCACCGATGGACTTCCATCACTCCGAAGTACAGATTCCCAACCGTAGAACTACCACAACTCTATAGCTGAACCCAAAATTCGACCTCAAAGAAGGGGGAAAGAGACACCTATATCATATATAATAAGTAAAAAATGGGTTTGAAATAGACGCCTTTCTATCAATAATACATTGTGTAAATTGACAATTTGTGAGATATAACAAAGATAAACTTATATTCATTAGAAAAATAAACATCATTCAAACGTAAGTTTTGCACCTAGAAACCAACTCTGGTAGGAAAGAACACATCAAAGCAACACCCAAGTTGATTAGATCTGTTTCAATATTAATATTTCCTAAGTAGGCCTGGTCCTCCTCCTAAGTTAACCAAAACAAGCAAGTGATCAAAGAACAATATAAATTTAGGGGTCACCATATACAAGCACATGGTGTACTGATCAAACATACACGAAAAGTTTCAGGTAGTTTACCATTTCAGGTAGTTGAAGACAGTGCCCTTCTCCTCTTTAACCACGTTCTCCTACCCATCCCTACCTGCATGGGTTCCATCATAAGCTCCTCGCCTCTTGAATGCACGTTACCGTCAGTCTGGTGTTCAATGAACATTGGATTCATGAATACCCTGGACCCCTCCGTGAAATCTGATGACCCCTCCCCACCATCCCCTCCAGGTGTAAAAATTCTGCTCGAAGACCCAGCTTCCACTGCTTTAGCTTTTGTTGCTGACTTCATTTCTCCATAGCTATGCCAATGCTGCTCCTCTTTCCTGCTATTACTGTCATTAACATTGTCACTGCCACTGCTGCTTTCCTCTGAGGTAGAAGTATCGCTAATTGTGTTGAAGATAGTTACACTCTCTTTCCTAGAACCATGGAATGAGTGGCTTTTGGTCTTCCCATCATACAATGGCAATATAGATCCTCGCTTGGAACCATTCCTGTCCCTGCCGAGACTATAAGATGTAGACAGTTTTCTCTCTACTCCTTCCTTAGCTCTAATTATTTCTCCCAATTGATCCAAAGCTTCATTGGTCGTGGCATCCTCAGCTGCCTTTTGCTCCAGCTCTGAGATCATCTTGCCTAACATTTTCCTCTTGCTATGAAGAGATCGCTGCATTTTTTTTTGGGTTGGGGCGCAGGGGTGGCCAAACACATTAAAAAAACAAAAAAATACCAAAAAATTGGTGCTGGTAGGTTTTTTCATGCATTTACCCTCTTCTCGAGGAATCTCCCGAGGCCATGATCTTGAAGCTTCTTCTTCCTCCAAAAGAAGCAACAAAACCGAACAACTCCGGCTAATGTTATAATGATCACAAGCTGGAAGAACAGGAACAGCAGAATTGCTCTTTCATTGCCTAACATAAATAGAAAATATAAGAAGGTGATAGCAGAGTATCAAGGAAAGAGCAAATTCAGGAATAATTTACCAGCTTCCAAGCTGACAAACTTTGGTTTTGCCTGTGAGCAGGTCCAGGAAATTTTTTGACCTGGTAAAACAAAAGGAGTAAAGGATAAAATGCATATGAAAGTACTGGACCATAAATCTAATTAACGATTAGATGGGAAGATTGATAGTTACCAGTTGTGTAGCATGGTAGTCTATTACCAATCCCTGCATCAATTTACAGAAGAAATTTTAAATAATACCATTCTATAAGTGGAGAAATCTGTTGTTAAAAATTTGAAGTCTAGTACTGTTATTGTGCCAAATATAAGATTAATCATTCCTTAACTATGATATAGGAAGATGGATGGTTAACAAAAGAAGAGTATTTTGAATTTTTTCCATAGCAACCACACTGATTTCCACAAAATTTTTTAGAGTACACATAAGATGTAGGTGGGTGAGTGTGAAGCTTTCATGTAAACTGTTCAAGGTTAATCTCAGTTTTAAAAACACCCTGACTCTAATGTGTTTTAAAGCTACATAATCTTAGATTGAAAGTTTCAAAGATACAGAGTTGTTGTGATGATTAAGGGAAAAAAAAAATGAAGATACGAGGATGAAAGTTCCAAAAACCTAGAAATAGCTTAATCTGCTTAACTACATCATCCTAAGTAGGTACTTTTTATGATTGGTTTACTCTGAGTGGCTAAAGTAAAATGCCAGTAATTTTCAGACTTTTGTGTGGCAAACCTGCCATCTGGAATCATGACGAACAAAGATCTTAGATAAATGCATGCAATATGCATAGAACATGAAATCAGTGTAACAAGAAAAACAACTCACTTCCTGCAGAAAGAAATGTGAGAAGAATCCTCTCATCTAGCACGAAGTAGCGCAGATGGCTCTTGGACAACAAAGATGACAATTCCCCTGATACATGCATACACAGTTTAGAAACAGACAATGCTCATCACAGCCGAGGTATTTCATGCACTGGAGCCAAGTAGTATATATCAAAGCTATAAATGTAACAAACAATTGATGTTTACCAGGAAACTTTCCCGTCCAGTAAACAGTTCCAGTAGCAGGAGCCAACAAACTGAATATAATGTTTACTGGCTTCATCGCAGATATGTAGGTATAATTACCAGTAGTTTGACTCAATTTTCCCTCCATCTCTGTCTGAGAGATGTAAACTGCAAATCCGGAGCAGTCCACAACAGGACTAACTTGAATCACAGAGTTAGGTGCAGTTGTTTCAAGAAACTTCTTCAGATCCCCGTTTGGTGAAAACGAATATAGAAATCCATCCAATGAGCCAATAGACATCCAACCTTGTTTATGAGTTAAATTGGAAACCTTTCAGAAGTATGCTTTGACAAAAACTCCAAAAAATGTGTGTGTGAGAGAGAGAGAGGGAGAGGTTGTTAAGACTAGAAATCTATGAATACATGTAATAGGGATAGTAAACCAATATATTATTAAATCAGTTCTGCAAAAGCAGTTTCCTAGTGACAGATTGACATAAACAGAAGCATTCTGGAAATAAAAGTTTCCACTTTAATTTACACAAATTGAATTTGTAGATACTATGAATGGTTGTTTACCATTGGAATCCACAATAGGCGCGCAGTTTTCTGTACTTAAGGGGCCAACATTATTTTTCCACAAAACATTTCCAGTAGAAACATCAAGTGCCATCACTAAAGCCTTCTTGGGGAAAATCACATACAAGTGTCCATTATTTCCAGATGTAACTGTCAGCAACCTGTCAACTGAGCTAAAATCTTGGATCCATCTAAAGTGTGGACTGTGTATATATAATGAATAAAGCTGTCCTTCAGTATTTGCAATCTGCAATTGCCAGTAACCATTCAAAACCCATAAGCATGCAAAAAACATGTTCGTGAAATTTAAGGCAAACTATTTCATCAAGTAAATAGCCAGTAACATCTTACTGTTTTAACAGATCTTGGATTGGTTAATATATCATCCTATCATATTAATTATCACTGAAGAACATGTTTATCAGGTGCAGCACTGCAGATATCAATGCCAATGTTAAGCTGTGAGACCAGAGACACATTATAGATAAAATGCCATGCTTCTTCATTTTAGTGATAAATATATCACTGCTTTCAGCTTCAAAACTTTTCTTTGACACTCCACAAAGCCAGGGTCAATCTCAACTAACTTCTATCTGTGTCTTTTACATGTCCCACTATTCTCTATTTCCTTGATAACTTCCCAAGACTTTCTCCATGCAGTTGTTGCCTATGATGGATTTGAAGTCCCAGGACTGCCTAACATGCCATTATTGTTCTTGCTTTTATATTTTCGATGGGCACCTACTGGTAGGATACAATAAAGGTAGTGCATTGTTTCCTAGTTAAATAATTGAAAGAGAAAAGCAGATTGAAACATCATGCAAAGTTCTGTTTCAGCCAACCAGGTTCTTATACATGGTTGCATTGTATCAATTTTGCTACGAATAGATCCCTAAATAGCTGAATCCATCATGAAAGATAAATTAAAGGAAAAGTGAACGAAAGAAAAAAGAACCCAACAAATATAATAACTTGCATGGTTCACTGACAAGTGGACTTAGCTCATATTCCAAGCCCACAAGATTCAAGTATGTAGCTATACCTTGTCAGGTACACTAATAACTGTAAAGGATAACTGCTTTTCGTATGAAAATTTTTTTCCAATGTTTAAGAAAAATCACTTCTCTAAACCAAGAGAAGCACACAATGGATGGGCTTATGACAACATCAAAGGGGTGCACCAAGAAGACTTTCCAGAAAAGGCCACCAACAGGGATAGTTGAGAAACTCCCTCAAATGGAACACAATCTAATGCAGAGCATGGGAAGGAAACAAGACTCCTTTTTTTCATGGTGAACTCTACATTCGAATATAACAAATTTGGCTACCATTACACCGGCACTATCTGAGTTGCTGAGAAGTTATGAACTTAGAACAGATCCCTCGGTTTTACAATATACTTGTATGAGTGGATCCCCCAAATCAAGTCCTGTAAGATACATATATCAAGCTGATTATTTCTATTTCTTTTGTGAAATAGATATTAAATTATGATATTGAGAGTTGATAGTACCAACCAATTCATGAATTGGGGCTTGCCCCAGCGATCATGCCCCTCTGTTTAGCAACCGGATAATCTAGGACTGACTCTTGGGTGGTGCATGCCCAATAACTTGGACCTGGTGCCAGGTGGGTCTCCTTCCCTTTTTCTCAGAAAAATGACATCAAACAGTTCATGATATCCTACTACTTGACACTAAACTTACGGTGCTTCGGATGTAGTTCATGATCTTCTCTAGTCATGCAGTATATACCTTAATCATGTACTGGTGACCACGTGTTCAATTCACCAAATTAAATATCTTAATGTAAGTCAACCTTTACATGTCATTTCTCATTTTCTCTTCATCTTCTTCTCTGTAATTTACATTCACTGACATAATGTAATCATTTGGTGCAGCAATGTTTCTTTTAGGTTTCAACAGCATGCTCTTGGTTCATCTTGGCTGACTTAATGCTCTTCCCAGGTCAGTAACTTATGATAACAAGTTACTCTTAAGGTTATAGATTGACAAATTTACCAGGTTTATTAAATTAAAGAGTATTTAACTTCAGTTTTGCCGCCGAAATGGGCAACTTTGCAATTCAACTAGACAAATATTTCTCAATAATTTCCTCAGGAGTACATCACAATACACTCTAATCTGATAAGACAGATGCATTAAATGTTCACTGAAGTTGAATCAGAAATAGCTTGACTTAATAGCTTCAAGGTGTAATTAAAATTCTAGAAAGATATGCCCTAAAATTCTCCAAGATATTTTTTTTAAAAAAAAGAAAAAGCAGTACAAAAGTATGTTCTCAAATTCTCAAAGAAAGAAAAAGGAAAGAGATAAGTAGATGAGACTGACCTCATGATTAACAATATTTGTGAGATTAGGAAGCAAATAAAATTAAAACTAGGATTTATAACCTTAATCCAAGAAGTTAAAATAAGATAGGAAGAGATCTTACGTAAAGGGCCCCCTCACACTGATCAACGATGGGAGCAGAACTAAAATAACAATCTGTTGTATTTTTCTTACAGCCCTGACGGTAGCCAAACCGGTAAAGTACTGGTCCGGCACTCCAAAGAAGTTCCCCGTGTAGCAGGATTGCAAAGAGTCCACGATTCTTTATAGTAACGAAGAGAGAGGAATACAATATACTAATCGAAAGTCCAATAATTTTGCCTGACCCCCCAACAGTTGAATTCTGACCAAAGAAAATTTTGACCCTAGCTTCAGAAGTTCCAATATTTGAGGGTATTACTTGCAGAATCCTATCTTCTGCAATCAAATAGATCTGCCAGGGTTGCACTCTGTGAGAATCATTACCTACAAAAAGTTGTTGTAAAATTAACATATTAACTACAATATGAAAGGGGACAGTCATATAACATGCTGATCTTTGGACATATATATAGATAACAAAAAGTGGAACAACCCACTGCACAATTCATTCACAAAGCTGAAGGTCATGAGACTAAAAGAAGCCATCATCCTTGTCAAAATAATAGAGATAAAGGGAGGCCCTTGCTAGGACTTCTTGCATATACACATGCAGTGCATGAGAGTAGGATAAGTTGTAAGTCGAACTTAACACTACTAGACATCAGGTTGGGACTTCTGAGCCCAAGCACAACCAAAATTTATAAAACTTCGACCCAACCCTACCCAATAAGCAGGCTGGGTTGGTGGGTTTCAGGTTGAGCCCAACCCAAGTTGCACCACTATTCACATGCAACCCTGTATCTGAAATAATCTTCATTCTAAATCAGCCACAAACAAATGAGGTACCATTGCCCAAATGAAAGGTAAAAGGATATGTGATGCATCATTACAAAACACATAAACCTTGAATTTTAACCCATCTATAATGGACAAGTCATGATCCATTAAATTTTGATGTGTCACAGCATGCTCTCAACCATGCATACAATTAGCTTTCAGATGCCTACTTAGAAATCATAAAGTACCATGTATTTGAAACTACATCTTTCAATGGAGGGCGTACTTGCTTCTCAGAGCATGTTATTGTTTTGAAGCTTGGATTGCATAAGTGTTTCAAAAAAAATGCAAGAAATAAATGTCCTAAATGCTTAAGTTACTAAATGCATCCTTCTCAAGAATATTTTACAGTTCACACATCCAAGCAGTTGTTATTTCACAAAACAGACTACATCACAACCCTATTTCAAACAATACTAATTTTATGAAGCACGAAGAGAAAAGAAATTTAATTCCAAATGCATTTTAAGCTCTACTTGCATATCTTTATCCAAGTGATGCATTTTTAAATACAATTAAAGAGTTTACCTTCCCTCTTTCATCAGCAACAGGGGTGATATCTGTTCTGCATTCATAATGAAGAGGAATAACCCATGCAACTGTACCATTCTTTTCAAATGCAAAAAGATTCTTTCGAGAACAAGCAATAAACCTTCCATCATTTCTGATAAGAGGATTTGAAAGCCTATTTTCAGTCTTCAGAGAAGCCATTTCAACTGGGGAGAAAATCATAACATAAGACGTCACCATAGTGGAATGTATTTTTGAGTGTTCGAATGATGATTGAACTGCAACAATGATTAATCTGAGAAGATATTCTATCCAGAAGCATCATACAATATACTCAGTTAAGTCACACATCACAATCATTCCATCTAAAAAACTCTTTTTTTAAAGTGAATTCCATCTCAAAAGCTCACATTGTACATAAAGTTGCGCATTCATGGCAATTCACTATGCTTTTACTTCATTCTACCATTCAGGTCGTATTTTATATAGAAAATTATTAGGCCATACATTTTGATGTTGGAAAACAAAAATGATGTCTTCAAGTCAAAAAGAAAGGCATATAAAAGAAATAGCCTTCCATCTTAAACCCATTAAAAAAGCCTAATCCCCTAATTCTTTGAAGTTTATGAGTTGTCTTCACCATCTATCAGTTAAGACTATGTTCTCTGTCAACTTTTCCACATTTATTCTCATAGCTTCAGTTTCTGGCATTGATGGTTTTAACTCTTTAAATATTCCATTCAAATAGAAATACATATAACAGAAATGGCCCAATCTATGCAGTTTCCTCAAATTGCTCGGTGACCCAACAAGCTGGTTTTATACATCTGAGTGTACAGTCGAACATGTGATGTTCAAATTCATTAATTAAAAATAAATTAAAAACCTGCAACATGCATGACATGTCATGAACCAAATAGTTACATAAAAGTTTTGCATTGCCATTGGATCAAATTTTAATTAAGTTTCTTCTAGTTTAAATCAATTCTGATCTCAACATGCTTGAAAAATTATTAAAAGCCAAAAGCAGCAATTATTTTAGAGAGAAATAAAAAAAATAAAATTACATATGAATAAGCCAACAAGGCACCAACATTTTTTTTCAAGGAGACTGGAAAAAAATGAGATGATACGGGACTTCAAAGCGGGCAAGCCTCAAAAAAGAATAGATAAAAAATGAAGTAAGGAGAAGGAAGGAGGAAAAAGGGGAGGTGGGAAACACAAGCCCAAGCGGAAACCAACAAAACCCAAATAAAAAAACATGACTACAAATGTTTACTGAGAATGTTCATATTGAATATCTCATCAACTGAAACCTACTTGGAAGAAACAACAAAAGTTTATACTATCCTATTTGTTAAGCCAAGCTTTTATGCAGCCGAGTAAGGTGAAAAGAGAAACCATCAAATCTACCAAAAAAAAAAAAAAAAGAGCAACCATTAAATCTAGCAAAAAAAAAAAGCAACTATTAAACATGGGTTTATCTATTCCTCAACCACCGCCCCCCCCCAAAAAAAAACATGGCATGCTTTATCACTCCTTATCAAGTTGTATGTCTGCATAATTTAGCTTTTAGAATCTGCAACCATGAATCCATTTTTATACTCCTGCTGGCTTCAAAAACATCCATATATGTCTATGTTTCATGAAATTATCTCAAAATCATATTCAACCTCATACCGATATATGTTTCTAATGCTACATGCAACGAATACCATGTAAAAGCCTCCAATAGCTAGTCATTGTTCCATTTCCCTCATGTTACAATTATTCAACCATCTCTTTGTTCTTGGATTTTGAATCTAACTAGCAAATAACCTGTGCAATGAACAGGGTGGCAATTTTTTTTTTTGTATTAGATATTAGATTGTAATGATCGTCATAGTGAATTTAGAGAGGACCTTAGAATTCATATTGGGCTTGACCAACCCATTTAATTACAAAAGTCAACAAGTCAGCCAAGGTTGCTTCCTTGGAACCCACTGTAAACTTCATCACTGACTATGGGGTGGATGAAGGGAACCTCATATATATCATAAAGGAAATTTAACTCCATATTGGAGGCAAATTGGAATTTACTGTTTTTGCTAAGTTTCTCTTTGGTTCATTTATTGTATCATCACAGCATCGTCATTTCCTGGAGAGGTCATGGTCTAGGTAGATATCTTCACAGCATTAAAACACATGATGCTCATTTCTGACTTGCAGCAATTTGCCCACACCTTTAGACCTTCCTCTGATGGAAGGCCTTTGTAGTTCATGAGCTGAATTAATAGCAGTCCATACAGAAATGAGAACATCCATTTAAACCATCGTAGGATGACCTGCCCGTTATCCTACACTTACCCCACACCATCTTGGCCAGAACCTAAGCTCTTATTCCGATTGTCAAAGCTCACAGAAATGCTTTGGCGGTAATGTAACTCTTAATGTACTATTGGCTGCCCATAACAAATACAAGGATGCACAATCTAAAGGGAAAAATATTGATTATAAGAGTTGAACACATGGATAAGATTCAAACCTGGCCTAATCTAACATAGATTTCAATGATTTCATCCTATCTTCTCTATGTCCCTATCTGGCTATATGCACTGAGTGCTCATAAGTCATAACAAACAATTCTTTATCAAAATGTGTATATAGGGCCAAAACTCTATCACCACTCTATGCCCAGGAGATGTTTGACCCTCGCACAAGGACATAACAAAGGAAGATTGATTTGGAAGAAGATTTAAATTCAAGGATTTTTCTTTCTCAAGTTTCCTTAGACATTATATGTTGGTTGAAGATTTGAATTCAAGGCAATATGCTAACTCTTCCACACCATTATATGTTGATTGATTTAAATTCAAGGTGCTATAAGTTTCCAGGACTATTATAAGTTGGTTTTTGTCAACTTTATTGATTAATTCTAATTAACGTCCCGTAAACAACAAACCTAAAATTTCTATGCTGTATGCAACGATCATGCATATTTTTTATCAAAATGTCAGAAATGAAACCAAAATAATTATGAAAATAGATATTACTTAAAACTATTGAAAACGTGCAAAGATAAAAGTAAATTTGACCATAACACAATATTGAAGTATAGGCAATCCATATTGACAAAATGACCTTTGAAAAAAAAAAACAATATGCTTGCATGTCCCTGAATCCTCAGCACAGAACTTACACATCAATGCCTACTAAATCAAAATGCAATTTTGTAGTCTCGGTATTACCTTGCTTCGCACGAAGGTCGGCAAAAGTGACCGAGGAGGAGACGCCCAAATGCTGAAACTCTTGAAGCTCCTTGAATTTGAGCCACGGCTTGACCCACAACTTCGCCTCGTACAACTTCTTTTTCCCTGCTTCCATCACCTCCAGAGTCAAATGGTGCAGAGTACCCGCAACCACTTGCTCTTTCGCCTTCACCACACGACCAAACTCCAGCAGCGCATTCTGCATCAACATCATCAGAAAACGTGATCCAAGCAAACAAATAAACGGTAGAAAATTCTTCCACGGGAATATGCAAAAGCCGAAAAAAAAAATCAATATTAGCCTAGAGCATTTTTTTCTTAACGTTAAAAAAAAAAAAAAAATGCAAATGATTATAGTAAACAAACTATATACATTAAGATTTCCCGAATGGGTTAACTTTTCGATGGTCCTAAATCGGCCCCCGCACTGGATCATGATTGGACTGGTTATCTTGATGTTTGAAAGAAAATTCAGACCCTTGTTCAGAATGGTATTGGCATGTGCATTGGAGTAGGTGTTGGATGGAGGATGGAATGGACTGGTATTAGAGAGTTATTGAATAAGAAAAGGAGAAAATACATTAGATAACGTATAGAAAAGAAGAAAGAAGAAAAAGATCGGCGAACCTCCTTCTTATTGTGTTCTCGAACGGCGAAGCGACCGAGCTCATCGATCTCGATGCTGTTCTGGTTGCCCTGCGAGTCACGCATGCCTTCAAGGGTGGCCATCATAATCGAACCATCTCCTTCTTCTTCTTGGGAAGAGCAGCACAGGAGGAGGAGAAGAGCAAAGAAACAGGGTTTTGGTTTAAAAGAAACCATCTTCCCCTTCCCTCTCTTCATCAGAACCAGGAGTTAAAATTTTTTAATAGAGTTTTGGGGAGGTTGTGAGGTGATGGGGCCGGATGACATCAGAGGGGCGCGACGTGGAAGAGTGGCCTAAGGCTATGTCCTCAGCCCTCCCAGGCCGCCAAATTTCAAATAGCAGTCGCGCCACGTGTCGGTAATTTTCCTCCATTCTTCCCGTAGCTTCCCCATCCGCTCCTCGAAGGGGAGGACATCGGGCGGTGGGTAGTGGAGAGAGAAGATCATGTGGACGGACGAGGAAGAGACCATGACGAAGACGGAACGGCCGTCCATGGAAATCATGGAGGCAAAGGAAAGGAATACTTGAGAAAAAAAACCCGATTGGAACCAAAGAAACCCTCCAACCTTTCTCACAGATCTCTGAAAAAGACAACGAAATGAAAAGAAAAAGAAGCAAAAAAAAAAAAATGATCATCTATTTGGGGAACGGTCTTACCCTTAATTTTTTTCCGTCCGTTTTCGTTGGTGGGACGCTTGAGCGGAAGCCTGGACGGGGTTTTGTGTTGGGTCTTTCCTTTCTTTTTTCCGTTCTTGGAGGTGTCAATCGCGTAGCTTGGATAGGGTAAATCCTCTCATCCTCTTAATAATCATTTCGGACATCTGAGAGATAAATTCCCAGTGAATTTTAATTTTATACTCCAAATTTATCTCAAATTCTATAAAATATTACTAAATAGATTTTGTATTAGAATTTAAAATGGATCAAATATCCGACAAGTCATATGTAGGTTTATGAGATCTATATATTGTATTTTAACATAGTTTTTTTTAGATAAATTTGAAAAATTTATGTATAAATTTATAAAGTAACTTAATTTATTATATAAAAATCAAAAATATTAGAAAATTTAAAAAATAAGATGAAATGAATTAATTAGATGATTCAAATTCATCAAAAAAAAAATTAAAAATTTTTAAGATTAAATTTAGGACTCTATATTGAAACATATAAAAATATTTAAATTTATTGTATATATTTTGAAAAACATCCAAAAATTGATATGAATAAAATTGGTCCTTCCGATTATATGAAATTAAAGCATATATATCATTTTAGTTTAAAATTTTAATAATTAAAAAATAAATTATAAATTATATTTATTGATTGATTTTAATATTTAATAATAAATAATTTATTGATAGGCTTGGATTTGTCAAGACATATGAGGCGAATCAATTTAGTGTTACCCTATAAATTTGGTTCAAAAAATTAATAACTAATGTTGGATTAAAATATAAAATTTACTTTTTTTTTTTTTCGAATCTAAGTTGGGTATATTATTGGTTTAACTAGGAGCCGGCTTAAGATTGGACTGACATTGAAAAAATTAAAGTAGAATGACTTCGCATAGTATGTCCATATAAAAAAAGATTATTATAAGTACTTTATTTTTTTTTTATTTTTATTGTATATTTTTTTATGACTTTGATGCATTTATATTGTTTGCATCTTTGTATTTTATAATAAAAATTTTTATATATTTTGTGCTCAAGATTTATATTTGAATTTTGATTTGAAAATGATGTTGTTGGATTTTATTTGTAACATGGATTCAAAATGATGGATCAAAGATAAAAGATCATACTGGAAGTAATTAATTTCAAATATTGCCACTCATTTTTTTTCAATCATTTTTTATTAGCAAATCTTCTCAATTCAGTAATATTTTATAAAAAATTTTTATGTTCATATTTTTAATTTAAATAGAGAGATTATTGAAGATAAAAATTAGCATGGGTATAGATTCATTAGCCAATAAAAATATTATATGTTACATAACACGAAAAATCTATATATTGATAAAATATTTTAATTTTCTCGATTTCAGTTAAATCCCAACATGAAGTGCAGATTCTATGCTAATATAACCAAATTGCCCGAAAAATCGAAATGGATCGAGAACAGAAGGAAGAACCACGAAGCCGGGATAGATTCGAAGATAGAGATCGGGGGACAGAGAGAGAGAGGGGAGGGGGATGCCTTGGATGATCGGAGAAGGGAGGAGGAGAAGCGCGGCCAGGAAGGAAAAAACGCCTAATCCACATGGCTCAGAGCTGGGGGGCGATGCAACGGGTAGACACAGCGGGAGAAAAAAAGTTGTAACCTGTCTTGGTCGCGACTCGTGACACGAAACCCTCTGTGGGCTGGTCAGGGATCCAAAGAATGGCGCAGTGGGGAGTCTAGCCTGCAAACGATTAGCTACATATGAGGCCCATGTTGCTAGAAGCAGGCCCCCTAAGAAGGCCGAGTAAAAGCCCAAAGAGCCCAAGAAGGTAGACAGGACTGGATCCCACAGTAAGGTATGAAAGAAACAAACTCCTACGATTGGTGAAGCCCATTTAGAGAAGGCAACCTCATGACATATGTAAATTTTCCTCTTTTTCATCGAAATTTTAAAGGAACTATTGTTTAACGTTATATTTAAAATAAATATTAGAATTAGATTGGGGCAGATGGGTGGACGTAGGAACACGTTCTAAATTGGAGTTATAATCATGCTGATTTGATGCTCAAGCAGGCTAAATGTCGCAAGCCAGCAGCGAAGAATTAATGGCCGCAACCAGAAAGTTGGAACAGACATCCCATATCGACTCGAAATATACCGAGACCTGTTTTTCTTTTCCCGTATCTTTTCCTTTTCACGTTTTTGGTTTTCTTGCTATTATAGTGATGTTTGTATGTTTGGCTGGCCTAGTGAAATGAAGTACTTGTTAAGCGATAGCTTTTTCAGAACAGGAACAAGCTCAGAAAACAGCGAGAGAAACTGAAGCAGAAACACCGATTCGTTGCAAAGCAAACATGCTGAAATAGACACACAAGCATACACAATATCATCTAGAAATTAATATGTATAGAGCACCAACGTTGATTTCAATCCACCTACATCCGTGACAAATGGTTTTTATAAGAGCTTTTTTCTACATAAAATATTGCAGAAGAAAATGCCTGCAATAGTTAAATTAAATATCCTCATGTTTCGTCATTACTATCATTCATGCTGGCCCAACATGGTAGGAAAATAATTACTATTTAATTCAAATGCTGATCTTCTACTTTCGTGTGGATGCATCACTTCACTCAGCATTTTAAGTGTCATTTGGGTGTTGAGAGATGATTGCGTTTTAGTTCAGGTTCCTGTGCAGTTTCTTCCCGGCATAGTGGCAATGCTGCAGCTTCACTTGATCCCATGGACAAGTTAAACCTGCTCGACAGACAACCTCTCTGACATCATAACCTAGAAAAACAAATATGGAGCATTCATAGTCAGTGTCCAATGTCGTCATTGTGTATTGCAAATTACAAACGGCTTGTTTAGTCTTGTCACATCAACAACAGTGTTAGTAGTTTCGACACCGGCTACTTTTTAAATTTTCTGCTCAAAATATTTGAAAATAAAATGAGTGGCTATATTATCATGCTCATCGTAAGTTCACAAACAAATGCCTTTCTTATATAACCAGAAGACAGGTAAAAAGGAAAGAAATAATTTTCACTCTTCATCAATATCTCTACCCATACAACTATATTGTATATCACAGACCAATGATCAAGGTAAACATTAAGCTATGCACAGGTAGAATGATGTGCAAAAAAGTTGCACATAACCTAAATTTTCCTGGAGAAAACTAATATGCGTTTGTCATATTAAGACCTCTGCTCATCAGAAAACCTTAGCCATTCATTTAAGAACAGGACTACTTTGTTGTTCAATTGGTGTGATATGTATATTTGGTGATATATGTGCAATGTATCCCTAATGATATAAATAAAGAATAGCAGTAACATCCTACTCCTAAAATCAATCAATTAAATGTTTTAGCTTTCAAAAGAAATCAGTAGTCGAGTGACTTTGGGAAGAGGATTTTAGAGGTTTTCTTAATGCTTGCACTATGATGCACATTATGACAGACAGAAAGATTAGATGTCCAGTTTACATTCTCCCATTTAAGAGCAAAACAATAATATGTCCAAATTGTCTTATGCACAAATCACATAGCAAATACTCATATCCAGAGATAGTCTAAGGGTTAATGCTGTCTCAATATGCATACGCTCCAGTCCACAATGAAATGGAAGATAAACCTTTTCTATAGATAATGCAAGTAAGACAAACAAACAGCCATTCCAATATTTATTTTAAGAAAACAAAAAAACAAAAACACAGACACACACACACACACAAGGGGAGCAGACCCATGTGGAGGCAATAAAATCGGACATTATGAAAATTTAGTACCTCCACCCACTTGTAGAAGCACACGATACTCCACAAGGTATATTATGAAAATCCTTGATCTGTGTAAGCCATGATTTGGCTATCAAATATATATTGTTCATGCAAAAAAGAAATCCTAAATTTGGAGGCTCAAATTTTCTTATACCTGTAAAGTTTGTCATCAAGTGCTTTATGTCATAGCTATTTTGACAGAAAGATGCTAGCACTTAACTGGTTGCGCACCATAAAAGCTTATATAACAGAGCTGGACTATGTTAAGTGGACATGAAGTACCTAACAGAACAGACACTAGCCTTAAAGTTTTGTGCAGCAACATGCAACATTGTATTCCAAAGACACAATCACCCAGCTCCTCAAGGTTGTAGATAGAGTACCTCAAGCTTTTAGAACTTCCCCAACAGTAAGGCAAAATGATAATAAAGCTTCAGGAAGAAGACGAAGAAAATTCCATGATAAGAACAAAGAATTTGTGAAATTTTGTGTCTTTGCACATTAGATGAATGATTTCTTGTTAATAAACCATCTAAAATTTTTGAAAATATTATCATTTAACATAGTTAATATTCATTAGCTTAAACAGTTGATTAACTGAGTTTTGGATTGCGAAAGTTGGCTATCTTTGAAGAGGTAGGAATCAAGTAAATATAGATAGAACCAAAAATGTAAAAGACTACGGCTGGTTGGGAAGCCAAATGAACATATGGCACAGAGCATGCCATGCTATGTTGTGTCTAGTGTGAGGTTCAACACTCATAAGAATCCTATAAACCAAGAATTTAGTACTGGTGGGACGGCAAAGCACCCAACTGACCCGAGAGAGGGGCAGGGCATGTTGGAGCGGGATTCCAATGGGGCACGGACTGGGTGGAATGGGACATCACCATCCTGAGTGCTGGGATTGGGCAGTCCTCTTCTACAAAAACATCAGGCCACCCCATTCCACAAGCTTTAAATCCTTGCTACAAACATGAAACAGGTTAAGGAAATGGGGGGCCTCATCCTTCAAGCAAACCAAGATTCCCATTAAAAGTAAAATATATATAAATGACAAGAAACTCATTTAATTACAAAATCTTAGTCACTAAGAGGTTAAACCAGCTGACAGACTGCGACAAAGGCACCAGTCATATTAAACCAATATGTCAAAAGTTTTTCACTTTCTGAGTGTGCCTAAAGTTCCCTTGCTGGGAACTCAACATCAATTCCTTCCAAGGAGTCTTCTCAACTTGGAGAAACCCGTTTTAATTCGACAAGTCTCATAGGATTATGATGTTGAATGGATGATGGATTATCTCCTTGATTAAAGATTGAATATTTAGTTAATAACTGAAAGTTTTCTCTTTTTGTGGCTCCAGTGAAATTGAAATAATATGAAACAAAAGAAAAGTATCTTAATTAGCCAACAACCTAACAATTTAAGAGAGAGAAAAAATAAGGACAGTAATATTTCTCGTATTAAATACATCCATAATATATTAAAATTCACCATTAAATATGTGAGTTGGTAAATCCACCAATGCATGTGTGCACATATTCTTTGTCACAAGGATTGCACAAACAATAGAAAAATTAACCAAAAAAAAAAAAAAAAAACAGCAGCAATGGCGGTAGCAGGAATGATATATATAGATATAATGGCTGAAGGGCCATCTCACCTGGAAATCACTCCTGAGCGCTCAAAAGGGACTTATCTGGCGAGCCATCTTCAGTTGCCACTCAAAAACAAGTTGCCCTGCTCGAGGTGCTACAGCATCTTTGGCAAGTGCACTTGCATCACTGGCATGAATAACTGCTACCAAATCTTCAAGCAGCTGATCTCTACCACCTCTAAGAGGATCCTACAAGTGCTCGTCAATGAATTTTTTTGTTAGACAAATCCCTAGACAACAAGTTTGAGAAAGCATAAATATTATTTAGTGATTGGTCATGCTTCATCTGTTTTGCCAGAAGTAAAAAGGAAAGCATTGACATATGAAGGGTACCAAAAAGTTCTAACAGTGACCTATACAACAGCATCAGTGAGCACTAGGCAATAACTAAAATAACAAAAATGGAAGAGATTTTCTAATTAGACAGGTTGGATTTACCAGGTTGTACTTAATCATTTGATCCATCTTAAGATCAAGTCCATCAAAGTGGAAAGTAAGCATGAGTCATTTCTTGCTATTTCCTTACAAGTTTTAAACTTTCTTTTCTCTATTCTAGCCAACCCAAATTATAGATCTGCTCCTCATTGGAGTTGTCTTTGGCCAATGTTTCACATGTCCACACCATCTCAAACCATTTTTCTTACTTCATCCCTTAATGGTTTCTTTGTGCACTGAGATGTGCAACTTCTGAATTTCCTTTTAGCTAATAAGTTGTCTTGTTCTTAGTAGTTTGGAGCTGTGTTACGCATGCCCCAACCACCACAAAACATTTTTCCACACTTTGTCCCCTATAAGGATGATTTGCAAATACAGACATGTTACCTCAAAAACATAATTCTATGTAGAAGGTTCTCTTTGTCCTCCCTAGCCAATATACAAATCTCTAGTATCTTCACATCCTATGCTCTCCATAACTCAACATTGTAGACACATCAAATCTTACTCTAACAGCTCAAATCAATATTCTACAATGGCAAAGCACACCAGAGGTGTCTTTCAATTTCTTTTGCATTGATTTCCTATTTTTGGAAATCCCTTGTACACTTACATAATCAATAATACTAGCATAGTAGAAAGGAACATATGATAAGAAAATATGCAGTCAATCATTTCTAACCATATCATACTTCAACCCACCTAAACTAGTATCTTTAATGCTTCCAACTTAATATTTCACCCCTTCCCTGTTCCAAATTCATCCAACTAGCTGGTAATGTCCAAAAAACATGTATGAAGGGCCTCATCAATGCAGATTTTGAGCAATTAGTACCTTGGTAAATATTGCAAAATGGCAAGAAAAGAGGATATTCTTCCCAAGTGCCATTGTACTGATTTACCTGAAACAAAGTCATCCATCCTACTACTAGTCTACCTTTATTTAGGCGTAGTAAGGGTCATATCTCACTTCGTATAGAGTAGCACTTTTGTCTTGATGGAGCTTATACTTGTGTGAGTCAAAAGTAAACATGAGGCTCTATTTCAATTTGAGACTCTGGCTTCTAATACAGAGCTAAGAGATGAAAGCAGTTCCCCATACCAAACCTTGTTATCTTCCCTCTTGGCTTAGGTTTTCTACGAGTCAAATGTTAAAGGGTTGCTCCCCAAATACATGAAGCTTTAATTAAAAGAATAAATAATAGGTCTTTGTGGACCCCAAAATTAGCCTTTTTGGTTTCATGGCAGGCTCCTATAAGTCCTGTTGTGTAAATTTGCCTTGATTACAAAGTGGGCATTGATTTAGAGGCTGATGTCAGCTGTCAAGTAGTAATAGATGTATGTTCAATCCTTCCATGCAGTCTTATCAACTTGGTAAGAGCCAATAAATTTCTGATGTGAGATGCTTGGATAATAATGATGATGACAACAGCTCTCCATTCAACTTCTTGCCAAATCTGAAAATACTTATCTGGATAATAACTTTAACGTTTCCAGCCCAGCCACCCCATTTCTTTCTCATGGCACTGTTATCTTGCACAATAACATTATCACCTATACTTGCACATGGAACTGCTTCAAACACTCCAAATATTTCACCATCACCATCACCACTGCCGCCAACATCATCATCATTGTAAATCCTCCTCAGGGACTCTTCCATACCTGTGCAAGCTCATGGCATGGGTTCTACAAGAAGCCTCTTTCCTACATTTTTTGAAGCTTGTATATTTGAATTTCTTGTATGATTGGTGTTTTTGCTAAAGAAAATTTAAAGATTTATTGCTTCCCTGAATATTTGAGAGTAATGTATATCTTTTTCCAGTGCTGAGTCTCATGTCAGAGAGTGTTGTATACTTTTTCCAGTGCCGAGTCTCATGTTAGTGTACCTCAACACAAGAACTTGTTATTACAAAGGAGATTCTTAATAGTCCCCAAGAAGCTTATGTGAAAAATTGGGTGATTAACAGCCAGATGATGCACACATCACAGACCATGTCTCAGAGAGTTTAAGAGAGTCATTTAGATCATAAGGACAAAAATGAAAACAAATCAGTTCAGCATCTATATAAATTTTAATAAAAATTTGCAGTTCAAATATATGCAAAGTCCATGAGGTTACAAAGTTCAATGACTCCATCAGAGAAAAGGACCAAACAGTCAACAGTATTCTAAAATGCAGATTGCCAAGTCTGAACTCATCTGCCATTAAGAATGCATGTAATGCATCTTGCACATAATGATTCTGAGAATAGAGAGAAGAAAGAAGATAATTATGAGCGTAAATGCAGTTCAGATGAATCGTCAACCAGAGCAAAAGTATAAAGAAGTGAAGCTACAATCTCATAGTCATAGAACAATACAATGGCTCTTGTGAAAAAAATTACCTGTATAAACAAATCAGTGTGTGTTTTTCCTTCATATAAGACTAGTTTAGCTTTAGCACCAACCGTCTGAAGGGCATCCACAAAATCTTTGCTGCATACAGAATCAAGTGAGTAACCAGTGACTGCCAACAACTAGACTTTGGCTTGGGAGGGAAAGCTACATGCATGAATTATATACAAATACAATGTAATGAACAAGATTCCCAACAACAATGAGGAGAGAAACAAAGGACAATCAAAGAGGAAGAAGAAGAAACAGATATAAGATTCCCAATAAATAATAATAAGTTAATAACGAAGAGAGAAACGAAGGGCAATCAAAATTTAGAAGAGGAGGAAGAGAAGAAACAGACAAGGGAAAATTGGGCAAGTGGCTGCATCATCTGTTGTTAATAACATAACTGATAAAAGCTTTGCCATATTCATCATCATTAACTACTTATACACGTTCATCTTTCTCAGAGGTGCCTCAAGATAAAATGTTATTGTTAAGCATTAGAGATTTTGTTAATTGTGCAGTACAGTATGCACATTAGAAAACGCTTCGGTCAAAGCAGCCCTGAAAAAGCCTTGATCAATCAATAAATATCATATGATGTTAGTGACATTGGAAAGAATTGAAAAAGCTTGGTTTTGTTGGGGAAGCTCATTGGTCAGTTTCCACAATTTGTAATGTCACTAAATGCCTTGATATACAGAAAATGAAATGAGTATGTTCTGATGTGGTTTGCTCAAAGGGTTAAATCAACAAGAAAACAGCTCATACTAAACTGATCAAAGCAATAATATATACAAAAAAAAAAAAAATCGCAAGATAGCAACAGAAATTTTATTGCGAGAAGAAGATATGGAAACTTAAAGAAGAAGAAAGAAAAAAAGAAATAAACACAAAGAGAAAGGGAAAGGAAAAAGTGCTAAACAGCAAAAACATAGAACTGCTAGTGTCAGTGGGAAGAAGAAGAAGAAGAAGAAGAAGAAGAAGAACACATAGAAACCCATGCCAAACTGAGACAGATCGATGCAAACCAACAAAAATCATTACTTGCAGCAGACATGCATGCCAATGCTGGCACTAGCCTGATAAGGCAAGGCATGGTTGCCATGTAGTAGCATTTCAATGCTTGGCCACTAGCGTCAGCAGCTGTAGCCATTAATAGATATAAATAATGAACAAGGATTTATAGAGTCAAAAATTGAAACAAGTTGTAGAGAAATGGCTTCAGTGAGGCCCATGATCTACCATCAGAATACGGGGATAGAATAAAAATGAAAGATTTAAGTGCCTGCTCATGCCAGGCAAGTACCAAACTACCACGATTGGCACAAGGTCACCAAAGCACACATTAAGTCATTCCTTTTTTAAACATTACAAAGTTTTCTAAATTTTTAAACTTTTTAATATTTTTGCTTCTGCAAAGTTTGGCAAATGCATCTGCAATGCTGTGTGAGGTACAAGTCACGTCTGCAAGTGACCAACACTCCCCTCCGCATCAATAGCCAAAACCCTAGAATAAATAAAATATAAACTTCATAACCTGAATTTAAAAATGAAAATGATTAATAGACAATAATTTTTTTCCTCCATACTTGTACACTAAGACTCATGTTCAGTGATTGTCAGATATATTATAATGATTTTGAAAAAGGACTTTTTTTTAAGGGCACCTCTTTCAGTCAAGACAATTTTGTATCCCTGGTTCATTTAAGACAGTGCTTACTCCAACATCCTGATATTTCTCATGAGACCAACCTGGCAGAAGATGGTATAGAATAGTCGGCTGTTCCATGAAACAGAATGATATAAGGAAGTAGAGGAATTGCTTGTCTAAAACTTGAGCCCCGTACAACAACTTCTGGAGAATAGCGCCTTAAGTTTTCCTCCCCCTCCATTATGCTGATATAAAATTTGATACAACTTTTCTTTAGTTCAATCTTATAAGAGAAATGGAACCCTAAAAGAATGCATCATCAGAAACTTAACGAGACAGTGGAATATGCACCTGAGAAAGATGCTGCGATACAGACCACGTTCGTGGAAGTGATCAACCAGGTTCAGCATGTTGTATCTGTTAATAGAACTACTAAATTGAGCCTCAAGAATGCTGATTGGGTTGGATAATGTATGCTCAAACTAAAAATAAAATAAAATAAAGTATATGCAAAAACCGTCAAGCAATAAAATAGCAAAAAATCTAGCTCTTTCTGCTTGGGCGGTATTCTAGGATATCAGATGAAGGAAGAGTCACAGGAAGAATATTCCAGCTTATATTAGAGACCCAAGTTAATGAAATGGATGCTAAACATATGCTGATGTAAAGACATCAAATTATTGTTCGTCAAATATTTGCACTGCTTCAAACTTATCATATTTCGATTTATCAAACTTCAATCACTAAACAAAATTATAAAGCATCCCCTTCACCAAAGATTCCAAGAATCATGCCATTGCACATAATAAAACTAATTACAGGGTAAATTTTGCAACTGGCGTTCTAGACAAATTATAAAAATAATCATATATAGATGGGAAAAAAGTTAACAGTTGTGAAGAAATGTTTACTCGAAACATTTTCAAGTGCATTATACACCAAGAAGTACTATAACACTATCATGATACTACTGATGGTTTTCTAAAGCAACATAAACCTCAATTCCTACATAAATATGATACTACTGATGTTTTTCTAAAGCAACGTAGACCTCAATTCCTACAGGAAAAAGCAACTACACAGAGTGAGATGAATTCATGTGTGCTGGAAAAGGAGGTGACAATAAGCACTATCCTAGCAGTAGCATCTTTGGACATGCTGGAAAAGGAGAACTTGATAAATGAACTTTGTATTCCTGGGCTGCCTAGAGTCCAGCACAAGTCTTATTGCTCCATAAGGCAGACCTGTTCCCTCCAACCCTTGGAAAGGAAGAATGATTTTCAGAATCAAGTCCATCAGAGCTACTCCAATATAATCAGAGTCAAATATCAGATTTTTGAAGTTACTCAAAGTAAATGTAAGATTATTCAAGAGAAAAAAGGAACTTTCTTAATAATCTTAGCATGTGAAAATAACAAGGTGCACATCTCAAAATCTAGGCTGAAAGGTCCTATACTGCACTCACAATTTATGGATCCCCTTCTTTGCTCACCTGATAGTGGGAAGGTCGAGTCCACCCGAACGAATTATATGGCTAGTTTCAGAGTGACGATGGACCACTTTGCAGGGAGGCGGTTCGAGGCCTTTTTGAAGATATGCAAGATGACCAACACCATAATGTGGTTCTTGTTGATAATTTTCATGAAATGAAGGCAATCTATGATAATGACCCGTAGAATAGAATAAGAGAGAAGGTTCCATGAAAATAATATTTATTACAGCTGATCAACAAAGAAATAAGTGCAGAAGAGGCATCTGAGTTGATGCAGAATGGAGAAAATGATCTGCTAATAGTGAAATGTCCAAGGAGTAATCCATGAATTTTAATTATGGTCATTGGCCCCAGAGATAGGTCTTCGTTATGAAAAAGGCCCTACGTAAGATGTCTGTGTTTATGATTTAACACCTATAATGTGTTTCACTAGCTGGAGAAATAAGGACTGGATATGTGGATCTCCCACATAGCAAAGCGAAAACCAGCAAAAAAAAAAGCTGTAAAGCAAATAAAGGGCTAAATGCATGAAAAAATGTTGATAAAGAAGAAAAAAGGATCCAATAATGGTTTAGCAAGGATTATGATTATTGTCTATAAAGAGTACACATGAACAAGAACTATATAGGTAGAGGAAATACCTCAAAATCCTCAAAATGATGATAGGGAAAGAAGAGATAGAGCACTAGAGCTCAAAAGTGTTGTCTGAGCAGAAAGGTAAGGAAAACTCAATTCCTTTCTAGATTAGGAACGAAAATGGCAAATGGAGGAGAGAGATAATATTATGCTTGTGGGAGGCCTTAAATACTTTGAAGATTACCAAGGAGCAAAGAGGCCTATGCAAGCTTTGCAGTGAAGGACAAACTGTAAAGTTAGGGAGGTAAAGGAAAAGAACTCCCAAAAATGTCCAGCCAAAGAACCCCGGGAGCTCTGATGTTTGACATCTGCTTGTGATCAGAAATCAGCAATGAATTATGTCCAAAGATCTTGCTGAAAACCTCAGAAATTTCTTGATTACATATCACATTTGTCATCAGCTGATGATCACGAAAAAAATTTAGCAATTATTCAGCAGAAAGAAGGACATGACATTCTTATGTAACAACAGTTTCAACCAAATTAAAAGATGAAATTAATGATGACCAAGTTTCCCAGATGGGTCCCTGAAGTTTCAAGATAAATAGCCCAAAGGCAGTTTGGTGACTTTTATAGAATGAAATTTGATTAACAAATATAATGAATTGAATTACCTTATTAGGGCATACATTCAATATGTCCAAATGAAAGACTTATACCCAACCAACCTAAACAATCCACTAAGTTTTTAGTCCATACAAACTCCCAACATATAATCCGTGTAAAATGGCAACAGAAACAATTTAAACATACTTTTAACAGTTCAGGGGTAATAAGACCATTAACACGATTTATTTGCATTTATTTGGGTGATGACATGATAAGCTACAAGTACTCAAGTTACATCAATTTCTGAAGATGGTTAGCAATCTGGCTAATGAATTAGCAATGTTAGCTTTCATTTGGACCTTTGAGGCAGCTTGGCTAATGAATTGGCCGCTGACATGTATCTCCTAATAATGTGTTGCACGGACTAGGATGTCATGCTCCAATACTACCTATTGCCATTTTGTACATGTTGGTTGCAGAACCAGGCCTCAGAAGTAAATATGGCAATCATCAAAACCATATTTATCTCTGCACTTATATCTTAGAATTTGAAATTCAGACAAGGTAAATAGACAACTTCGATGGAATGCAACACAAATGCTATTTCATGTTTGTATTTATATACATTCGCAAGGAGGTGATTCCTGCAGGAAATCAGACTTGCTCGACGATATTGCAAAAGTGTCATCAGATAAAGACATAAAGCACTAAATTTTGAAAACTTACCCGCCTGATAAACCAACGTATGCTTTTATCTGTGAGACACTCCAAGTTATGCTCTCTCCTGCAGCTTCTTTAATTGCTTGCTCCAAGAGGGTGCAAGCAGCGATATGTGCACCAGCTGATTGTCCCATCAAATACACCCTACACAATTAGTTATGGAAAGTCAAGAATATGCAAGTGTGGTGGAAATTGGCTAACTCAAGAATGCAAAAAAGCGATACTCCTTGAGCAAGTTGCATTCTAGAATACCTGAAGGTTCTCTCCAGATGCCCACCAATAGAACTAAATCATTAGGTTTGCTTTTTAAAAAAGTTTATGCGAAATAACTATCGACATTAAACCCATTAGCTTATGCAGTTTATGCTCATCAATCAACCTAATCACTCACATTAGATATGGGTTAGCTACTTGAAACTTGGTTTTCACTCTGGTGTATCCAAACATAGATTCATTTGGATTACACATCTTTTTAACTACTGTGCTTTTGGGGAAAAATAACACAAATTTGCAAAAGCAGTTGATTTCTGCACCTTAAGAATGAAACCAGGGCCAATCAAATTAGCTGTTCCACCAGATAATGACCTAGGATGTATGCCAGAGGATCATTTAAGCCACAGGCCAAATCAGTCCATCACCAGGCTCAGCTGATTGAGAGATGGCCTAACCATTTTAGAAGATGCTTGGTTGGGTAAGCCCCTAGCTCAACTTATTCAAAATATAAATGGTCTTCACAGCTCCAACCAGAAAAACCTCTCTCTCTCTCTCTCTCTCTCTCTCTCTCACACACACACATTCAAATAACACAGAAAGGATGATCATACCATGCTTCCATAAGCTTATGTCTTCAACTGGTGTGCACTTTCCGCCTCCTACATACATGCATATCCCATGCTTTTATTCTCTCAAGCATCCCTAAAGGCATGTACTCTATTAAATATATCAGAGCTTCTCCTTTACTACAAGGAAGGGATGAGTCTTCCATGGAGTAACCAAACTTAGATAATCCAATGAGAAGATTGGTTTAAAAAGTCAATTTCCTTATCAAAACATTCAACATATATTTTCACTCAGTTGTTTTCTTTTTGATGTCAAATCTGGATAGTAACTGTCTCAAGAAGTTAAACATGACTTTTAACCTGAATTAATTTGAATTAAGATCCAGATCCTTGATTCCTTAGATTCAGTTTTTCCTATCACTTTAGGATCCAAAGCTAGGCTGAGCTAGGGTTAAACTAAAGATCCATACCGGTGAGGGTCACCTCCATAGCTGGCAATGTTATTGCATATAAATGAGATTCCTTCGGAAGCATCTGTTATCATATCACTTATGGTCCCTTGAGGAAAGTTTCTGCAAAAATACATCAGCCATAAGATACAATGAAGCAATAAAAATCATGTCCCCATGTCTCAGTCACATATGTATGGACGTATGCGTGCAACATCAATACCTGTAATCAATGCATGCAACTATAATATCTCTTTCTGCCAACCGCCTCCCTAGAAGAGCACCCCATGCTTTGTAACTGAACCCAAAAAAAAAAAATCTCATTACTCTCAACTAATTGAACAAGGAAAAGACACAAAGTGATTTGTCACAAAATTTCCTAGAATATACTATTTGATACAAGAAATAACTCCACTCACCCAATAATCCAGGCCCCACCAGTTACAAATGCCACAACTGGCTTTGGTTCATTGCTATCTTTTGGCAGATATAGATCCAACCTAAAAAAAGAAAATTACTGTCTACTCTGACTCATAGGCAAATTATAATAGGCAAATTATAGGAAATATATGCTTGTGCAACTAAATCTTAGAGCATGAATGCACAAAGGATATAGCATTCAGATTTCAAACTTACAACTTACCGATTTCTGGGCTGTTCACCATAGACTATACTTCTACGGACCTGGGTTGAAAAAAAATAGTAATATCCAACTGTAATGTACAAAAAAAGTTAGCTAAATAGATAACAATATAGGAACAGGAGATAGTTATCTAGAAAAGCTAATTCCTTGATAAGCTATACAGTAAAGCAGTCAACTGTAAGTTTTTCTTTAAGAAAAACAAATAATGATTAGTTAAAAGCTGCACATGCATCCAGAAGATTTCAGAAAACATTTTTGCTGAAATTACAAAAAATCATTTTTAATGAAATCACAAACCTTGTAGGAAACCTGGCATGAGCAAGATAGCATAGCACGCAAGGGCAAGAAATTTTGTCATCCACCGGTAACCTACCCTGAACAAAGTCAATTATTTTAAAAAAAAAGTATACAAAACATAGTAAAGCTACAGGTATAACATTTTGCATTTATTGTAATATATGTAGAAGCAAAATAAGCTAGGATGACCAGAAATTGGTACTTTAAAAAATTTGAGAAAAAAAAATAACTATCACTAAAGAGATAAGAAAGAACATATATCAAGCTTTAAACAATTTTGGCATGGCCTCACCATCCTCTATTAACAATCTATCAAATTAAGGACTACATCTACTATCATTGCAGGCTATCCCAATTCATTAATCATCTTCCATTCATATATATCTTTTGTATTTCCCATATCTTTCTTGAACCTAAACATGAACTTTGGAACTTATTTTTGCCTAGGTGACCATCGATCTGTGTTGCACATTCCCATAGCATATGAGACAATGACTCACCACTTTGTCCCCAATAGTTTGAACAATTATGGTTGCTGCAGTATACTCTTTCTTCACCCTATCTTACCTGGTCTTACCATACATCCACTTTAGGATTGACATCTCTTCCACGCTCATCTTCTAAGCGTAGACCCTTTTTGATAACTAATATATTTGAAGCATGCATAATTAAAAACACATTGTGATTCAGCATACCCAAAGGCACCCTTCTCTAAACTCCCATTCATGACTTGGATTGAAACATTCTATTACAAAATTATCACGAAGGAAATGTATCTTTTCTAATCATTTGGAAGAAAGGCATCCTAAAAGAATAAGCATGGATAATCAGTTTCTTCACCCTACATTGACTATGCTACTGAAATAGCTACCTTAATCTTAGCCATAGATTTCATGGAGAAGCTGGATCAAGCAAAAAGAGGCAAAAACCAGCCCAATTGGTGGCCAAGATAAACGGCTCATATAACTTCCAATCCATTCATTAAAATTGCAAAAAATATAACTTCTTTCATGTGTCCACATTTAAAGGCGGACATTCTTGCAATCAACCAACATCCATTGGCTCTAGATTTTATGATCAAATTCCATTGTTTCAGTTTAACAAGAGCCCAGAATTGGAAAACTTTTCCATTTCAGAAAACTTCGTTTCTTAATTATATAGGCCAAACAAGTCTGAATTGCCATGGGATTTTACAGGCATATTCTCTGTTGATTGTGTTCTCTTTTTCTTTTTCCTTTTTTTTCTTGGGTTGTGGGTGGGTGTATTTCTTTTTTTGGTGGGGCGAGGGGATTCAGGATACTATTTTCAGTAATTTTGTACACAACCATCCTCACGAGGCAACGTAGGGTTAGTTTAAGAGAATACTTTTAATGTCTACTAATATAACTCTCGCAAAGTAGTTTCTTCCACTTTTATCTGCTTTGTTTCAAGTGCTTCTTCTGTCTCCCGCAGCATGCATGTTAAATTCAATAATCCAAGTGCATAACCAAGGAGATCGTAGTGCATACTAAATACTAATGCACATGATAATTCTCACAATACACTTGAAAAGTACTATAGACGATTGTGATCATCCATCTCAACAAAAGTTTTTTCTTATCCCCCTCTCTAAGAACTATGCAGACTATACTTATCTAAGAACAGATCAACAGCATCTTTTCGTTTCTCCTTTTTAAGAATTTGGCATCTGTCATGCCCGTGGGAATGAAGAGCCACGGAAATGGATTGGTGGCCGACGAGCTGGATGTTTGAGTAGATCTACCGAAATAGCTTTACGAAGCCCCAGTAATTAACATGCAAAAACATAATCTAACAAGTAGATCCATTATCTCAAACAAAAAGTATAAAGAACTTGAAATGGGGATCCAAAGAAAACCGAAATAACTTTATTTGGAAATATGGTGTAAAATCCTAAGTACCCGAGGTACTGCAGGAGAGTGAGAGCGAGGCGAGTAATGCGATAAGTCTCGGCAGCTGCGTGGCCGACGTCCCGCCTGAAAGAGGGGCGGCGCGACGGGCAAGAGAGCCCGAGGGAGAGATCGCCGGAGGCCCTCCGCCGCATGTTGCTGGAGGGGCTCCAGCGAAGCAACGGTTTCTCAATATTCGCGTCCTCCACGGCAGCCGGCCTGCGATCGCCGGCTGCTTCGGCCATGGCGCACGGGGAAGCGAGCTCCGATGGAATCGAGGCTCTGGAGAGACGCAGAGAGGGAGAGTTTTTTTTGGGTTCGCGTATGTGGCTTTGGGTTTAAAGTTTAGATGAACGGAGGAGACGACGGAAAGGTTGTAGGACCCACACGGGACAGGCGAATATTTGGAAGACACGTGGGGATAGTGGGGATGTTTGCTTTGTATTGCTGGATCGCTTTGGAGGGAAAGGAGACGTAGTTATTTTTATTACCTGCCCAAACCGAAATGCTACAATCCGGATTCGGTCTGAAAATCGGCAATTTAGATAAATAAATTGATAATTATTTTCTTCAAAATAATAAGGAGAATTATGTTATATATTAATTGATTTTAATATTTTATAAAATATTATGCTTAATTTAAGATATTTTGCGAATTCAAAATTAATATATTATATATTACTGACGATAATTTTACTTTTTGATATCATTTAATTTTTATTTCTATTTTATTTGTTTATGTGTGAATAATTTTTATTTATTTATAATCTTTAAGCATAATTTTAAAAATCCAAATATTTTTACTCTTGTCGGAATTTTTTTCAAATCTCGGACTTATAATTATGGTTAAGATTTATCATTTTATTGAAAAATAAAGGCTAAAGTCGGTATTAATTCATTATCTAATTTGAAGGCTGTCACGACAATGTTACAATTTTATATTAAAATCCAATGAGATACGTTAGCATGTGGACTGTGCTTCGGGTGGCAGATCCGGTGGCGGATCCGATGCTGGTATAGACTTCTCTATGCGCTCAGAGTCCTATTTGCCAGTTTCTTGAAGAGGCCATGGTACATCTAAAAACAAAATGTGGCGTTCTCTTCACTGAATTATGGCCGGGGGACCCAATTAAGAAAAATCTTGAATGTGCCGAGAGCTGGCCAGCCTTAGATCTGGCATCATGTCTGCACCTGGATCTAAAAAGGAACAGGGCATCAACAAAGACACGTGGATCATGAGAAAGATGAGGCCCACCCCTTGCCCTACGGCAAGAGCCGAGTAGGGAGAAGTCAGGGACCTTCCGGAAGAGAATATATGAGTGAACACTACGAGAGAGAAGAAGGCTGTCAAAAGGCTCCCTACCGCGGGAAGAGGGGATAGCAATCCAAGATTACTAAAACATTTCAAGACTGCTTTGTACACCTGAGAAGTGATCGATTTAATTTAGGCCTTCCAAACAAAATACATAAATCAAGTGAAATCGATAATTAATTTCGGAACAATCATTGACAACAAAGCTTCTTGAATTGAAACAGTATTAGTCATGTGAGGTGGCAGTACATTTTATGAAGAGATCAAGTCTAATCCATTTTAGTACGATGATTTAAGGATATTTTTAAAAAATTAAGCATTACCATAATTTTCAGTTCATTGAAAAGTGATTTTTCATGTTATATATAGATTTTTTTATAAAATATGAAAAAAAATATTCTAATGAAAAAACTACTTTCTGTCTTTTTTTTTATCTAAAAATATTTAAATTAATTTTTTTTTTTAGTTGACCATACTTTGGACCAAACAAGTCCTAAAGCTAGCATGTCACGTCTGTTTTGTAAACTTGAGACAGATCAATTTTATTTGGGCCTTCCAAACAGTGAATGAATCATGTGAGATCGGTCATTGCAATAAATTTAATAATAGAAAAAAAACATTGACATCATCGATTTTTAAATTAGCAGAAATGCAACACAAAGAAATGAAAAAAAGTAAAAGAGATTAGAGTGGGAAATACCTCCTGGAATGATCTATTACCTGACGTGCATCAACAAAGATTTGTTGGAATTGCCCGAACGAACCAGGTGGCCAATACTGAGTTGATAATGATTCAGCCTTTGACAACTTGTTCACGCTACGCAACTAGTATGTGTTTAACCTAAGCAACTACCGACTAGTACATGTTTAAGCTACGCAACTAACACATGACTCCTGGTAAGTACCATTATTTTTGCTTTGACCAAAGAACGACGGTCCTGACCTTTTTTATTTTTATATAAAAATAGCTATTTTTAATGTCATGAATGGTTCTGCAGACGACGAAATGTCCTTCGATTTAACATTATAGGAATGATAGCCAAGTTGGTATGAAACATACATGCTTGGTAGCCTACTAAGGCGGTTGGTGTGGAAAAGGATAGGATTGTTTTTTTTTTTTTTTTTGATGAGATGGATCATTTATGTCCATCTAATATGAATATATTTAAAAAAATTGAAAAAATAAAATATTTTTATAAAAATCGGAAGTCATACAAATATCAGTCTAACTAAACAATCCAGAATGCTCTACAATAAAATCCACCATCCAATCGTCTCCTCAAAGAGTATCTGACGGTGAGGTAAGCGCATATTTGACTATTAAAAAACATGTGACTTTTTAGAAGCGAAAGCATGCACGGATGGATAGGGCACTATATCCTATGGAACTGGTCGGACCAAACCCCTATTATTTTTATTTTTCTTTTTTTTTTTACCAACGATCATGACCCCTTTTTTTTTTTTTATAAAAATAGCTACTTTTAATATCATTAATTACGCTGCAAATGATAGCGTTCTTCGACACTGATTCAATGTTAGAATATATAAGAATGATAGTTGAGCCGATATGAAGCATACATGCTCGGTAGCCTAATAAGGAGGTTGGTGTGGAGGTGGCTTTTTTTTTTTTTTTTTCCGAAAACATGTGTCATTTATACCCATCCAACATGAATATATTTAAAAAAATTAAAAAAATAAAATATTTCTGTAAGAGCTAGTAGTTATATAGATATTAGTCTAAATAAACAATTCAGAGTACTCCGTATCAAAATTTGCTATCCAGTCACTTTTTGAAAGACATACTTGATGGCGAGGTAAGTACAGATTTGTCTATCTAGAAATAGATGATTTTTTGAAAATGAAAGCATACATAGGTGGATAGGACACTATGTTCAATGGATCTGATTAGATCAATCTCCTATTATTTTTATTTTTTTATCAATAATCATAATTTTTTTTTTTTTGATAAGAATGGCTATTTTTAATATCATGAATGGTGCTATAGATGACGGAGCATTCTTTTGGCAGCAATTCAACTTTAGAATATAGGAATGGCAACAAAGTTGGTACGAAGCATATATGCTTAGCAAGGACAGATGCTTTTTCTTTTTTTGATAACACGAGCTATTTATATACATCTAGTATAAATAAAATTAAAAAATAAAAAAATAAAATATTTCTAAAAAAACTACAGGAGTTATAAGAGTTATACAGATATATTCAGCTAAACAATTCAGAGTGCTCCGAAACAAAATTAGCTATCCAATCATCTCCTGAAAGATGTACCTAATGATGAGGTAAGTATAGTTCGGTCATCTTTTGGAAATGAAAATATGCATGGATGGATAGGGCACTACGTCTCCATTGATCTGATCAGACCTAACCCCTATTATTATTATTATTATTATTATTATTATTATTATTATTTTGATGATAAGAGGGACAAAAAGTTATATTAGGGCATAAGAACTATGATTAAATATAGGCTTTACAATCAGTTCCAAGAAAGACAAACAACCATATAGAAGAGCTGCACAAGAAACAACTATTACATGAAGTTCAGAGGCGAGCGGAAACATAAAGAACAATTTACATTTCTCCAGGCAAGTAAATTTCAATCATGAAGATTTATACCTCTGCTGGTTTAAAATAGGCTGATGCTGGACCTAAAACTGTTCAAGCATGATCTGACTGGGGATCGTGGGCCTGTTTCATCTCACATGCGTCACGTATTCGAAATATGAGAGGCGGCATTGATAGGCAGGAGAGGCGGCTAGAGTCGATACCAATCCGATCGAGCAATTTAAAGTTCAAAACGAATAAGCCAGTGAGTATATCAGACCAGCTAAAAGTTCACATCCTATTTGACGTGGGACTATTCTCAACATTTAGAAGTCTCGCTATTATGGAATACCATGGATAAAAAAAGGAATGAAAAAATTTGTAAAATAGCTTTTTCGTTTCCATCAGCATATTCGAACTATTTATGTATTGATTTTTTTTGCTTTTTTGCTTTTTTTTACAATTTTACCATTATCCTATGGATGAACTTCTACATTCAAACATAAATATATATTCTTACTTCGTCAAATTATGTCAAGTAGTTAATTTTAATCATTCTACTAGAATATATGTGCTAAGTGCAGGATAAAAGCATCTAAAATATGTAAAATAGGATAAATTCTAAAATGGTGGGAAATGACCTTGAAGCTACAAATGAGAAATACAAACTGAATTATTTTTGCAAAAGGGGAATCTGAAAAGAAATCTACTTCACTTTCAACGCGGTAGCTGCATTCATGCAGCGCAAATGGAATATTGATTGGTACCTGGGTGCCAAAGGACGCCCACCGCCCTTCCCAGCTGCCATTTAGGACCCAGGAGCGATGAAGGGAAGGGCGGCATGACACTTTCTGCAAATTCAAAAGGGAACAAGGAAAAATCTTCAACTGCTTGTCCTACACGTGGACTACTTTCATGTCGGTCATAGACAGGCAAATTGGGTTGTGAGACCTGTGCGGACATCTAAACTGACTTTGCATTGAATAAATTTTAGATATTTATATAAAATTTAAAAAAAAAAAAACATATTTTGGCTAGCATGATGACGGTCACAGAATATTATAGGATGAATAATACTATTCGATGCACATATAAAATCAAAGTTTTCGGTGCAGCATGATATAACTTAGAAGAGGATGGTATAATTCCCACGAATACACAAGCACTTGTTGAATGGTAAATTGCCAAATCAGCATCATCGGCCTAGCTCATGAAACATCTTAGGTGTGCCATCCGTTGGTCTAGAATATTTTCACTTCAGTCCCTTCTCCAGAAGAGAAATTCTTTGTGCATTGAGGGCGGTGGAGAAAATTTGAGGTTTGCTCTTCAATGGATTGATCCACATAGTACGGAGAAAATGCCCTTCTTAGCCATTAAATTGACAATTCGATGTCACAATTAATGATGGAAGCTGCATTATTTTCCAACGCTGCAGGGATTAATGCAGCTGGGCTTAGTTTTTCAAATTTAAAATCGATAAAAATAATATTTTTTTATATCTTTTTTCTTTTATTTTACTCATGCTTACCGTTGCGGATGTTGTTTTTCTCTTCTTACTTTCTCATTTCATCCTGCTTCTGCTTGAGCATTGAGGCATCCAAGATTTCTTCTATAGCAAGCAGTATGTGTTTGAGATTGTTGCCAGCATATTGCGTGCTGTAATTACTTCACGATAACATATCGTATCCATCAAATTTATTTTTTTTTTCTATAAATTTTTTTTTTTAGCTTCTTTGTTACAGTAGCTTTTTTGATAGTTAAACGAAGTTAATGCATTAGATAGATTGAAACAGATTTTTTTTGTTCGTACAATGAGAAGTAATATTAATGATACAAAAAATCACAACAAGCAACGTGATGTCATAACAATTATTGAAAAATTATATGAGGCATCAAAAAAAAATATAAAAATATTTATTTTACATCTTATGATATGATGATCAAGAAATATGACTTTCTATTTCTTCATATGACATCATGTAGTATTTTATGACTTTCTATTATGTGTTCTGTCACATGAGTGGTCACTTCATATAAATTTATATAAATATTAATAATTTTTTATTACTTAATAAAATTATATGAATAACAACTATCACTTCCTCCATTTTAATAGCAGGGCATACTATCAAATGATATATTGAAATGAAGTTTGTTTTATATTAGTGCAATAAGAAGTAATATTGCTGAGATAAAAGGTCATAACAAGCAATATGATATTATAATAATTATCAAAAAATTATATAAGATATTAAAAAATAATTTTTTTATATATTTTGATTATAAAATATGATCTCCTATCTCTTATTAAGACATCATATAATATTTTTTGTTGCTTAATATTATTCTAAGAATATAAGGTGGACCGACCTCGCTCCCTCATCTTTCAAAGGGTCGGGCAGGCCCGGTGAGGCCTTGTGCGACGGCTTAAGTTGGGCCGAGACTAAAACAAGAATCCAACACTTCTTCCGATAGAACTTTATGGGCCAAACTGTTTCGCATCTCCGCCGGCAATGGGTCTCCTGAGCTCGTACTCCCTCCCGGCAGCTCCTCCCCTCTCCCAAACCCTGGAAAAATCTAGGTTTAGGGTTTCTTCCTCCTTCCTATCAACAGTCCCTAATCCATCCCTTCGCCTATTCGCCTCTTCGCGGTCCTCGTCGCGAGCTCCGCCCCCTATGGCTGCTCTCCCTCCTTATGGCGGCGGAGAAAACAATTCTCCCATCGCCACCCTCGGTTCATGTAACTCCTCTTCAAGCTGCTATTCTTGAGTTCTATCACAAAATAATTGATCTTTTTGTTGAATTTTAATGCCTTAATAAAGATATCTTCTGCATTGTTGCGATGCTTTTCCGCTCTCGTTTGTTGTTTGAGTTTGTTCATTCATTCGTCTTAAAATATTGATCTATTGCACGAGTAGTTTTTGGTGCTTGCAATCAAACTTATCATAGAATTTGTACTCTTATTTCATAGGTTGGATTTATGATATCCTTTCTACTAAATTAAGTTTATTTTGTTATTTATGTTCATAACTAGACCACATTTGGTATTTTGCTCATTTTAATTAAACGTATCCATTTTCTAACTTTTCTGTGCTTTTTGTGATTTTTCTCTCTTTTTCTTTCTTTCTCCTTTTTTTTTTTTTTTCTGTAAAAGCACTTTCTTTTGAAATTCTTGGATCGTAATTGGGTTCCTATACTTTTATGATCTCTTTCTTAAATTGGATTTGTTATTACCTTCCTATTGTACTTATTGGTCAAAAATGACTTTGAGATCACAGCGAGATAAAATATTTGACTATTAGTGATTGTGTTTTTGTGCTGAAACAAACGTTGTCATGTTTTTATTGTCCCTTTTCATTTCATGCTTTGTGTTGGCAGCATCTCGAGTTGGAGAGGTCAAAAGGGTGACAAAGGAGACAAATGTGCATGTGAAATTGGAGTTGGATGGCTCAGGAGTGGCCGAGTGTAGAACTGGGATTCCATTCCTAGATCACATGCTGGATGTAAGTAGTTTTTGAGTGCCCTTTCCAAAGTCTTATTTACAGGTAAGTAGTTTTCTGAGGTGCAAATAGGTGAGTGATGATAGAGTTGTATTTGTTGCGTAGGTTGAGATTGTCTTGCCTAAACTTAGCTCAAATGCTTGCAATAAGGTGGTATCATTGAGATTTCAATTGAATCTCTATAACAAAACAAATAAATAGGCATTCTTGTGCTGGCTAAGATTTTTATGAAGACTCCCATGGTTGACATAAGCAGGCATATGAGACAGTGTTGTAGTGTATTATCTATCACAAGCATAATCTTTGAAAAAGAAATCGGACTAAGAAAAGTTTACTGTAGAAGGATTGGTTTTAACTTCTAACTTCTTTTGTTAATTTCAATATAACACAGTAGAATGTTTGGCTAGGTCAATATCTGAGCAAATTGACGCACTCCATGCTTTTATTCAACTACTGATCTCCAAGAAACAATGAGCAGTGATTTAAGGAAGTTGATCATCATCATGCTTGATTGATGGAAATATTTGTCAGTGTAAATTGGTGCGTAGAAGGCCTTAGCCATAACAAATAAAATTGATTGACGAAATTCTTCGATTTTGCCCTTTCGTACATTGTCATTTCACATGTTAAGCCTTAGGAGGGCCATCTTTTTGTGAAGTTCAGGTTTATGAGTGGTTTTTCCTGTTGTTTGTTCACTCGTACCAAAGCCTCTCTGTTAACCAATTCCTTGTCTGGTCTTCCATGTTATAGCTCTCTTTACAGTTCTTTACTATTGTAATAATGCTGCTTCTACTGAGACAGAAAAAGGTAGATGTGGAAGTTGTTTAATGACTTCAAACTTGGACTTGGCAGCAACTGGCATCACATGGACTATTTGATTTGCATGTGAAGGCATCTGGTGACACTCATATTGATGATCATCATACAAATGAAGATGTTGCGCTTGCAATTGGCACGGTGATTAGAACTATGAAAGGCCTTCAGTTTCCTCTATTAAACAATTTGCTCTCTCTTTGATTTACTTTCTCTATATTTTGTAGGGTTTTTTTTTTCTTTTAAAGCCTTTAATATTTTCTTGTGATTGCAGGCACTACTTCAGGCACTCGGAGATAGAAAAGGAATTCACCGATTTGGACACTTTTCAGCTCCTCTTGATGAAGCTGCTATTGAAGTTATACTGGTATAGCTATACATCTCAACTATATATATATTTTTTTACTTATTTATCAAAATAAATAATCATTATATATTTCTTCAATATATTATGCAATTGCTTTTGTGTGAAGCCATTTTTTTGGTCATGTGTGGTCTGATACCATTTTATTATAAGAAAGAAAATGCAAATGCAGTTTTTTGTTATTCATTTTTCATGTCAACACAGGTAAGCTTCTTCTCTCATCAAACCACAAACCCCTTGTTTCGTGAAGTTGTGGCTCCTTGTAAAACCTTTTTCATTCTCATACAAGCACTGTCTTTTCTTGGAGCATTTTGTATTACATGCTCCACCTTGACAATTCCTCTCTCTCATGCATGATCACACTCATCTGTTTGTCAATGAAAGAGCACAATTATTCACCAGCCGCCACTTCTCTATCTTATTCACTTGCTTATTCTCTTGCTGGTGTCTCTTATGCATGCAGCAAGACAAAAACCCATTAATGGATGCCCTTATATGTAACTTCACAACTATTGGCACCCTTCTCTTTCTTGGATCACTTTCCATACATTGCATGTTCTCATATTGATTATATATATGGTTGACAATGTACCTAACAGACTGTCAGTCTTGTACAATATATTTGATTTCTGAAAAAAAATAAAAAAATAATATATATATATATATATCTAATTGAAAATAGGACCAGCTGAATTTCTGTCCTTTTCTTAATTTTGACAGCAATTTGCCTACTTGAATATATATTACAATTGTTATGAAAATTGGCCCTTAATTTTTGGAAGGAACACTTTTATATTAATTTCCATCCCTTATACTACTAAATATTCATTCAATCCATTCATTACCCTTCCAAGGGACACTAGGAGCTTGCAGCAGAAGGTACACTTGTATTTTCGTGTGTCAGGGTTTTATTTTTTAATGCTACACTAAGCAATACTTTAACTTTCTGATCCGAATATTCTTTTTATTGAAAACATTCCTACTTCAGGATCTATCTGGCCGTCCTCACTTGAGTTATGATTTAAGCATCCCTACTGAAAGGGTTGGGACATATGACACGCAGGTAATTGCAATCCATTCTCATTGATCGTGTTTATTGCCTTTCTGCATGTTGTGTTGTTGTGCAAAAGATTGTGATCTTTCCTTCCTGATTTCCTTTATCCTTAATAACTTTGTTATTTTCTGTGTATGTGCTGTGGAAAATTCAGTGGATTTCCATTTTCTTTATTATCATTTTAATATTGTAGGTAATATCTTGTGGTTGCTTTTTTCCTTGTGCACATGATGTGTAAAAATTTGTGGACTACCATTTTCATTATAGGTGGAATCTCTTGGTCCCCCACTCCTTTCTCTTTCTAAGATTTGCTATTGTGACTGCTTGATAATTGATCCACTATTTTTTTTTTTTTTCAATGCACTCAGCCTCCTAAAATCAGAGGAGCTTGGCTGACCTATAAAACCATTTTACCTTCATGACCATCCAAATGTTTCCCCTTTATGCTCCTTGCAACAAATATTGATCATCATTTATCAAATTGATGCCATATCAACCACCTGAACTCATTGCACTTCTCCAGGTGAAGAATTAGAATGGTGTTTCCAAAAAAAAATTAGCAGAAGGAAAAGACGAATTTAGAAAATTTAACATTTCCTTGAGAATTTCTTACAGATTTCATAATACTTCTTGGATCTATATTTTAATATATTTTTAAAATACATTTCAAATGAACCACCCAAATCAACAATTCATTTTGCATTTAAGCTTCCTAACCTAATTCATAACACAAATACAATCTTTTGTAGTAAGAATTACTCAAAAACTCAACTTGCATGGTCAATTAACTTATCACCTCTTGAGAAAATTGAGTAGCGAGAGAACCTAACTAGCAAACTCAAAACCTGTTATATGTTTTTCCTTAGTCAGGTTTATAACACAGCACTGACACCTTGATCCACTCTTTTATATTTCTCATGTTCAAATATTTTCAACTTTGAATATGAAAAGCAAACCCATCAGATGGACTCCTGAAGCCTACTTCCATATTATTCATGATTTATAACTTTTATCTTTTGGTTCAGGTCGCTATTAGTTTTAGGCATGTGCACCGCACATGTGATCATTTACCTTGTTAGGTGCATGATGGTTAGAACTCAACTATTAGTGTTTCCTTGTACAACTATATCTGAATGATGATTCAGAATTATATGCATAGTTCTTTTTCAATTTATGTTATACTTAGGATTTCATGCAACTAACATTGTAATTAAAGTTACAGGCATTGACTGTTTTAAAAGATGCCACCTTGGCAACCTAGATAGCTCGCTTAGGCAATGTCCCCTAGGCACCCCCACCTTAGCATTTAATATCAAGTTTGAGTGTATAGGATGAGCTCAATTTATGAATTGGCATTGGACATTGCTGAATTGATCTGTCATTGTCTTATTACATCTTATTCGATGTTTTATGTTTCATTTGTTAGGCCATGTTTTCCAGGTCTATTCTTATATTTATTATTTTTGGGCTGCCTTAACATCTAGGCACCAATTTAGCATCACCTTGCTTACTTCTACCACTTATACCGCGTACAGACTTCGGAAACATGCATGTGATAACCCATGTGGATGGGGAGGTGAAAACTATCTGAGCTGACAAGGTCAGAAGAGAGATTAGTATATATTCTGTTATCAAAATATAAGTAAATTAAAGTAGTTTCTTTATTCAAGTGCTGAAAATAGAGAGTTAAAAGTCGTCATTTCTAAATATCAATTGCTTTTGCACATTTTCTCATCACATCACCTGAACCTTCAAACCAATAATCATCTTTTCTTCTGTCCAGTTTCCTAGTCTTCTATGCCTTTTCTTCAGTAGGAACTATACTATGCAACTACTGCTTTTACTTTCTTCTTTCTTTTCTTTTCAATCTTTTGCTATAACCTGAACTTATACATGTTGTTTGAAACTTTGATTAGCTGGTGGAACATTTCTTTCAGTCTCTGGTGAACACGTCTGGGATGACTCTTCACATTCGTCAGGTGCATGTTCAATATTTTCTGCTCCAATTTCAATATTCTCTTAGCAAATGTTTTCTTGAATTGAAATTTTCTTTTCCAGTTTCCTCAGATTATTAATCATCATTTCAGTGCATCAAGAAATTGAACTTGTTGGTCATTAACTTGAATCATATTTCAATACATCTGCATATCTGAAACTTCTATTAGTTGGCATGAAGTTAAGAACATGAATTGAGATGTTAATTTAATCTGGTTTTGTAGCTTGCTGGTAAAAATTCACACCATATTATTGAGGCAACTTTCAAGGCCTTCGCAAGAGCTCTTCGACAAGCAACAGAATTTGACTTGCGTCGTCGCGGGACTGTGCCTAGGTTTGTTTATCATGTTTACTTTGGAATTGTGGCAACATTTTTCCCTGAGATGATCTTCAGTTGATTTCTGTTCTTTTGATTTGTTGACAACTTTGATCATAACATAATAATATATCATAGCTCTTTGACTTCTAAAGCCAAGAAAAATGAATGATAAATGAAAGTCAAGCAATCAATACTGTTGCGTATTTATTATTTCCTTTAATGCTTGAAAGTTAAAAACAAATCCTACACGTTTTTATATGTCCGTAAAGTTATTGATGAAGGATAAATTATAGTTTAATTTGATGGAACATAAGCAATGTATCGCCCAATCTTCGACACTTTACAAGGCCATTTCCTTGCTTATTGGATGTTATCTGTATGGGCCTAATTATTAGTCTCTCACATGAGTGAATTAACTGTGCTCCAAACATAGTATCGTTAGTTCTCTCTAACACCATTTCAATAATGGTGTTGCTTTGCTTGCTGGGATGTAGCTTAGGGGTTGCATCCTACCATTGGAAGGAGGCCCTGGGTTCAAACCTTGGTAAGTGTTTCCCAAGAGTTTGTCCTTGGTAATTCTAATTGGTTGTGCTCCCAGTGTTTTCAAAAGAAAAGGAAAAACAAAAAAAATGAAGACAGTAATCTTCACAAGAAAATAATAAAAAAAAGAAGAGAGGGGGGAGGATTTGTGGTTTTGGTCAAGAATGTTGAGGCGTATTCTTTATTTCAAGCTATAGGACCCACCATGCGTCCAAATATAACACTCACCAACTTATCGGTGGGCATCTTGGCAAGCAGAATACCAATCATGTATGCCATTCCTTAAGAGTAAATCCATGTAAACCAAATAAACAATATAATGCTTGACCAAACAATCAGCATGAATGTACGATATTTTAAATGCAGCTGAATGGTTAATCTGAGGCATCTAATTAATGCAGCTGAATAGTTAATCTGAGGCATCTAATTAATATGTTGGTTGTTAAAGAACTTCCCAAAGATGACTTTGCATAGTGGTTATAGTCATGGTCAAGAGAAGTCCTATACTAACTTGCAAAATCGTGCTTCTTGTTATTCATGGAAATGGAGTTTTGTGAATTTTCTATTGTTTACTCAACATGTATGTTCCTTCTAAAGCTCCCATTGAAACCTTTGTAACGTGAGTGCTTATTCAATCAGGATTCAATTGGGTGAATTATATTATTCTTGAACCTTGAAGACTAAGGCTTTTTGGTATCGTTGTAATATGCATAAACACAGTCAATAAAATAACCATGTGGGAAATTATTGCCATCACTCATTCGACCTATTAGTTTTTGTTGGGTTAGCTTTATTGAAGCTTTATCATGACTTATGTGCCATTATCACCCTTGAAGAGCTTTTCTTGAATATACGTTTCAGATATAATTTTCTTTTCTTTTCTTCTTCTTCTTCTTTTTTTTTTTTTTTTTTGATACAAGCAGATATAACTTTCAATAGAATGCCATATGCATTACTTAGATTGAGTATGCTCATCCTGCTTTCTTCCAAAGTTGAACAAAATTTTGTGTAAAAGGCTAAGCATGCAGCAATGAGTTTCTATTCTTTAGCCTTTTGTCATGAGATTTACTTGACAAAAACCTATAACTGCACATAACTTTTGCATATTCTGAAAATGCAGCTCAAAAGGGGTTCTTTCACGTTCCTAGAGGTCCCAAAGTGAATATTTTAGGAACATGATATATTCCTTGACATTTAATGTGGCCTGCCGTCTGTGCATTTGGTTTCTGATCAGAGAAAAGAAAGACGTGTGGGCTCTCTGTGTCAGCTTGTATCAGTCCTCTCCAGCAATTCATGCCTTTTTTGTTCTACCCCAAGAGCTAATGTGTGGCATGAGGAGCAATGAGGGGTCAGAACATGATATTATGATAAGCCAAATCTGTTATAATTTAATGGATATCTTATGATAGGCCAAATCTGTTATAATTTAATGGATATTTTATGACACAATGTATGCTTTAAATTATGTTGCAATAGCTTTGTATTATAACATTGTCATCGAATGGCACTTCGCTGGTTATGTCTTTGAAGGTATAAAGATGGTTCATGATGCTTTTGTATCATTCCAAGTTATTATGACATAAGGTGAAACCATCCTCTTGCCATAGAGTAGGTGCTAGGCCAATTGCCTAGCTATTGTATGGTATGTAAAACTCCACGAGGCTAGTCTGCATTTAGGGCTTGTTTTGGCTGCCTGAAGGTTAGATTTTCCTGGAGAGTAGACCTTCCACTCCTCTATGAATAGAAAATCCTGAAATTTAACTTAAACTGCTTGGTAAACATCTGCTTATCCCAACACTTGCAGGGTCTGTAGTCTTCTCTGGCTGGCTGGAAGGGAGTATGATATTTTAGGATGTTTGGTTCGTAATCAAAATTGAAATGGAAATGAGAATCGCAATGGCTTGAAATCGAAATTGGAATGATCAAATCTTTTAGAGCGTTTGGTTCATGATCGAAATCAGAATTGAAATGAAAATTTGAATCTTTATGGAGGATAAGGATTGAGTTTTATATAAATTGAGTCATTCTCATTCCATCCTAGAATCGAAATCGGAATGGAATTTTTTTCAACCAAACGGTTGGAATAGAAGTCATCCATTTCGACTCCAGATCCTTACTCCCCTCAACTAAGCATCTTCTTTATTTAAAGAGCTATCTTGGTTTCTCGTTCCTGCTCCTCAAAGTCAGCCCTTTTTTCTTTTTCTTTTGTTGGAACAATCTTTTCTTTGCTCTTTATAAATAACCTGTTGAAGAATTTTAACCGGCTAGGCCCATTTTCACCAAATTATGCTGATAAACGTACTGGACCTATAACAATTGAATTACATTCCGAACAAAAAAAAATGCCATTTAATTTATAAGAATGTGGTTAGCTGCTCCATACAAGATGACTTCAAATACTTAAAACTTGAATTGTTGACATAAACTGTGTTTGGGAACATTTAGACAAGGTTGGATGTTTTGGAATTCAAAAAAAAAAAAAATGATAAACTCAGAAAAGATTCAGGAGAAGTAAATCAAACAAATAAATAATATTTCACCAAAAAATAAATTAAATAAATAAAACTATTATGTACAAATATTTTAATGGTGTTGTGTTATTAGAATAATTTAAGAAATTATATTCAATCCGGTCAAGAAAGTGATTAAAGGGAAAAAAAATGATGTTTAAGAATTTCTAAATTTGAGAAAAAAATGGAGACTTTAGGAAATAGAAAAGTAGGCAAGAAGTGCCTTGCGGGAGGAGTTTGGCAACTTTTGGTTAAAACCAAGACATAATCAACAACGGAGAACCAGCGTGACAAAAGGGAAAGAAACCAATCGAAATTAAACCACCTGTTTATAAACACTAAATAACCATTGGTTGATCCCTAGAACCTTCCCTCCTGTGTTAAACCAGAGAAAATTTAAATATTAGTCTTGGTTGGGGTGCGCCAGGCCCGCGCGGCAGTGCAACGCATGGGCGACGCACAAGGGTCCCGATAGCAAGCTACCGTAGCGGACCCTCCCCCACAAAAAATTAATTTAATATCATAGTGGGCCGATGGCCCACGTATCAGATATTAAACTGATAAGAACAGATACTACACTTGATCTTAGCCAAAAGGCCGAGAAAGGTATGATCTCATCGGCCGCACAAGTGCTTCGTTTATTCTAAGCGGTATCCTCCTCCGCACTTCTTCTACCGATGTGGGACTAAAAGACTGGCTCAGCCGACTGGCCGTTCCTATACGTTTGTGAAAGATTGCGACCGTAGGCCCGAGACAAACAACGCACGGCGGCCATCCGATCGTTGAGGACTTGGAGGTGCGACGCTTTTTTTCATCTTTCCTTCTTTCTTCCTTTCTTTTTCTGCTTCTTATTTTTTCTTTTTTTTTGCTCGTTAGGAAAAAAAAAAAACTTCCAAAAGGTTCCAGTTATATCTTTTGTGCAAAAAATAAAAATAAAAATGATTGATCTTCTTTCACAAAATGAACAATTGAATCGTATTATACACAATTTTCAAAACACTCTAATCTTGTTGATCCATCTGCAGATTATGAGGCTGATATCGTGTTTTGAAAATTGCATAAAGCACGGTCCAATGGTTCACCTAGCAAAAGAAGATTAATCATCCCTCCATGCAAAGAAACAATCTGTACATCTATTTTTTATAGATAAATATTATAAAAAAATGATCAACTTTTTCATTGATCAACTTATCCATTTTTTTATGACTAACTTATCCATATTCTCGTACTTTTTAAGATAGATAAGCTACTTTTTCATAGATAATATTTATCCATGAAATGAAAAAAAAAAATTATTTACTTAAGGATAGTTAAATCATTTTTCCCTCGACCTCAAAAATAATTTCTTTAATTCATTCTTAATATACCCTTAACCTTATAATAATATAATATATTATATTATATTATTATATAATAATATTTATATAATATATTATAATATATTATTTATTATAATAATATCTTATAATAATATATTATAATAGTATATTATAAATAATATTTATATAATAAAAGATATTATAAAAAATATGGATGAATCTTAACAATTTATGTAGGAAACTAGAAATGCAAAAGAATATAAGTAATAGATTTTTGAATTATTTTTTAATATATAAAAAAATATGAATAAATTATTTTTTATTTAAATATTGTCTGAAAAATTTTTATCCAAATCAGATCATGTTCACTTTGTTATGTATTGTACATGAACCTAGCCCATAAGGGATGGTGGCAATTGCTTGGTTACCGCCTTGATAGCACATCATGGAGGGGTGGAGCATCGAGCTGAAAAATATTTAGAAACAACTACATTATAAATAATTACAAAAAAAGTCAGTAAAAATCTATTTTTATATATGAATATATCCGAATAATTTTGTATAAAATTTGAGCATCCAACTAATATCCATATGTATCCAAAAAAAAATAGATGCGGATATAGATAGGCAACCATCCAATCTCTCAATATATGATTTTGTGTACAAGTTAAAAACCACTGCCCAGACAATTATACAAGAAGGTTATTTACTATAGCAAAAGAAATAAGATTTTACAACAAGGAAGTTTTGTTTGCATTTTGTTCAATTAGACATCTCAGTGGTTGTTCACAGAAGATAAGATATAAGCTCAAGACAGATAGAGGCAGAAGAAGAAACACAAGCCATGGACCAAAAAATTGTGCTTGGGCCTGTGGCTTGAAACGTTTCAACTCCTCGTGCAAATCATCATGGTTCTGAAATAGCAGCACAAGCTGCAAAAGAAAACAAAAACAGGATGCAACCACAATTTAGGTATGCAAAAATCTAGTTGCATTAAGACAACCATACCCAGCGTACCTGTTGGTAGGTCTCTGGGGACTTGTGCTCCTGACCTAGAATGTCAAGCAATGATAAATATAAATGATAATCACGAGCCTGCACGACCCAATGCAAGACAAAAGAAAAGAATTAGGTGGATTGAGATCCCATCATTAACTTAAGGCAAGAAATGATGTTACAACCATAAATATATTTCTACCATATATTCTACGAAAGGTATATGTGACTGTTTAATTTGAGTGTGATTGCTGGGGTTGCAACATTCTGATTTGAGTCCCTTCCACAATGGAACAATTAAGGAGGAAAGAAAGAGAAAAAGGTCCACTTGATGGCCATTAAAATCTCGCAGCAACCCTCTCCACACACATGAGAACATCTCAGAGATTTATGTCCATAGTTAATAACCAACAGCTAACTGGTCCTTTAAGGTCCTCTAGGATAGAGAAAAGTTATAACCTGCATGTACCTTTTCTGGATCAACCAGACATCAATTTTTTTTTCTATGGATATTACTTTTTCACCTAGAATGGTTGAAGCCAGAAATGCGTAATTTGTAGAGCTCACTGTTTCTTTCATCATTTGAATCCAATGGACTATCATAAACATTAGGTCATGTGGAGATATAAGAATAACAAAATGTTGTAACAGCAGGTGATTGCATTTGTTCTAATATTTCTTAAGATATTATGCATGCTGATGCCTATGGTTGTATGTGTACCAGGATGACATGATTCGTCCAATTCACCCAAAAAATTGGTATAACCCAATCGAACACTTTTTGTAGGAAATGCATCTGATACTTTTGTCAGACATATTAGTTTAATCTAAGTGTATGCTTTCCCCCACAATGTAGCATAGTATATGAGTACCTATTTGGATTTTATCTTTCACAAGCTCATTAATGTTTGAAAGTCAATTCATGCTAATACCAACATGGCATGATATCTGACAGCATCCTTTAAACTGACCATCCAAGTGGATTCATGTGCAAGTTTGGCTGTTTCTTAGGCCAAATAAGCTATTTCAGAATGGAGCTTTATGGAGGAAAAAAATGGAGTAAAAGAGAAGATGAACCTGGATTTTAAAAGATTAAGCTCATGTTGTTTGCATATGATTGATAACTAAAATACATAAATTCCACTGTTGGTCTCAAAACAGTAAGTAAATGTACAAGTTCCAGCAAAGAATAAGCCAGGATAACCAAGAAGTTAAATTCCGGGTTTTATTGAAGTAAAGATGCCATTTAAGATGATCAAGTTAATGAAAAGCTAAAATATATCATCTGCACAGGTCAAACATGCAACTGATAACCTTCCAGCCCCAACTATGAAGAGGTTGGGCTAAACCTGATACTATGAACCTGACGAAACAAATATGAAATTTGTCAACTTCATTAATGGTGGTGGATACTTCCAAATGAGTGAAGCAAGGAACCAATAAAAACAAATAAATCTTTGATTCTTGGTACTTCATCAAGATGCATTCATAAGTAACATGCAATATCATATTCAACTAAAGCCAAATCTCTAACAAACTGGAAGTAGCACCTGTTCAATCAAACCTTAAAATCCACTATTCAATATTCAATTCTACATTAAGTTGTCAATCTAGATTAGCTAGCAAGTTCTGAAAGGATTAGTAAAATGCTACATCAAATATCATTTTCATGACAAACTAACTATTTTTGTGCATTATAACAGAAATATGGGTCAGGTTCAAGTAATACAAAAAGTCTACATTACTTGTCATCAATGTTATCTTGAAAGAATACACCATGCAACATTCCTCAGAGTGATTTCCCTAGGAAGTGCTAATGGTTGTTGGTGCAAGTACTGCAGACCAATGTATAATACCCAAACATGCCAGCCTAATTTGCAACACTTTCATCATTCTACTTTGATCAGGCAACAATGCAAAAAATAGGAAAAAAAAAAGTGCAACTAGGTATTCTTAATCAACCACTTAAGCTGATGTTACTTTTTCTGCTTAATCCCCCATAAGCTTGAATTCATTTAAACTCAGCTGAAACAAGTATAGACTGCTCAGAAGAAGAATTTACCCCAAATGTTTCTTACCTTTACTTTTCTTACAAATTTGAGAGATTCCTCAAATGTGACAGGCTTCCATCTAGACATGAAGGGATTGTAGTCCAAAATAAGACTTGAATGTTGTTCAAATAACACCTTTGCTTTTGACAGAACATTGGTGATAGTCATGCTGCATACATAATGATCTAGAGGTAAGGAAAATATCTGCAAACACTTGAGAATGAAATTTAGAAATAAATTATAATTATATAACTAAAATTCTAGTTTAGAGGCCCTTGGCTTCATAACCTTCAAAGTTCAAACTGTTGATGAATCTATGCCTTTTCAGCCAAAAGCATGCCCTTTATAGCTAGAACATCAATTATTATCCACTGGTATCTCTATAATCGAAATTAAGAATGATTATTTGCTCAGGTTTTGATAATGACATAAAGAAAGAATTAGAGTATCCAGTTTCCCAATCAAATCAGATCAAACCATATATTTCTATTGTGAAAGGAAACATTATATGAAGAAGTAGTATCAAGAGAACCTAAGTCACGAACTGTTTATAAATATACTGCTTGGTCCTGTTACATTGATTTAGTAGTCAAAAGTAGGAATATTTTTGTCAGACCACATAGGGTGAAAAGCAATGGCAGAAGTTCAATCCTTTTTCATTGCTTATGAACCAAAGCCATAATTAATCCTTCCTTTTGTACCAGTTACATGCATCACATGAGCTATATAATAAACATAATAAGCAATCTTAAATATTTCACTTTTTGATGGGATCACAAGTACTGATCATATGCATCTCATGGCCCAAATGAAAGTTTAGTGAAAAGAGATATATCTATAGCAGCTGAAGGGATACAAATTTCATGACAGTTTCTCCTGTTAGTCCGCAATATATAGTAGAAATATTAATAATGAAACAGAGAAGATCAAAGAGAGTACCCTTTCATCTTAACTTCTGAATGAAAAAGTTAAATGAATAAAAAATATACAACTTTTCAAATGAGAAAGTCCATGGATATACTGAGAACTCGCTAAAGATCATATATAGGATCTGGCATGTAGGAGTGTAATCCCTCAAGCCGCAGAACAATGACACTCATTGTAGTAGGAAGCAAAAAATCTATAACTGAGTACCAATTTAGTCAGGATATATCCATTTAAAGTTTACCAGTGTCCAATGAGGAGATATGGTAAAAACACTACAAGGCCATTGAATAGCTAGCTGTTTCAAGGACAGCTAAGATTGCTCCAGGAAGACAAACATATCTTACGGTCATAAGATGTGGTATCTCCTCATTCTTGCTTGCAGGATGAGTCCAGAAGAATCTTTGGATCTAATGCATCTTGTTTAAAAAAGAACAACAAGATGGTTGGTATTTAGAAGCTTGGGTTCCCTATATTTGTAGCTTTCTGAAGGAGATTTTCAGGTTTGTAGATTCTGATAAAATATTGGGTCAAATGTGTTAGTGAAATTCATAATCCTAATTGGTAAGATGATTATGTGTCTCTGTTGTAAGATGGGGAAGAACTCCTTGATCTTCAACAATAATACAGAAGAAAGCATCTTTATCCATCAATTCTTCATTTTCCCGTTCATTTCATTTTTTGCTCTTTCTTGAGTAATTATTCTATTGTTATCTGATCCCATCATATGAATTCCATGAATTTATAAATTACATTCCCTTATCATGAATGTTCACAGGATAATTAGAACATTAGCCAAAACTAGATGGTTCGCAAGAAGAATTCTTCTAAGGCATTCGTAAATCAGATTTACGGGTACCTCCTTCTCATAATTTGCAAGAGAAATAGGGGAAAAAAAAAGGAGCAACTTAAGAATAACATATCCTAAGAATATCTGTAAAGATAGTTCATTCATACTTTCTTATCTCTCGCTTCGTTAAAACAAGGATTAAAACCACTTTCGGGATAAACATCTGGCCATGGTTCCCCCCAAAGTGTAATGAATTTCTTCTAATTTCATTCCAAAAACTAATAAAAATCAACCTTCTTGAACGGATGAATAACGATAAGCAAGAAAAGTAACCAAATACGTATTTTCTCGCATCAACGAAGAAATCGCAAAACATTTCCTACAAACAGCTAAAATCAAGAAATGTAAATCCTTGGAAGAAGGAATCAAGTTCTACCACCGAGAAATCTATCAAAGAACCCGGAAAGAAGAATTAAAGCGAAAAATAAAAAGAAAGAAGAAGAAATGGGAAAAGAATATGAAGAAGAAATGGGAAAAGAATATGCTTACGGATGAGGAGCTGGGACCAGAAGATGCCCAGGTACAGGCGTGGAGAGAGAGAGAGAGAGAGGAAGGAGACAGTGCTACTCCTACCTAAAAAAAAAGGTACCAGTGCTACGACAAGGGGTTTTATAGCTTTGCCTGGGGCTGGCATCCAAGGATTCTGTGGTGAGGTTACCGCGAAGCCAGACTGTCGTGCGGTCCGAAAATTGGCTTCGGATTGGACTGGCTTTGGTTCTCTGTCGGTTACGCACGCTTCAACACCAATGTACTCGTGCTGCCCTAAACTCTAGTTAACGCTTCTCCCCAACCTCAAAAATTTTGGGTTTCACTTTTCAAGGAAAGGTTGCAAGTAATGTGCTACATAGCGGTCGTAGGTATATCGTAAGTGATGTGATACAGTGATAATCAGTACGACCATCAAGAAACTTTACCACCAAAATGATTTGGCATCATGTCTTTTTTGGTCCCTTTGGCCTATCTTTCCTTTACTTTTCGTTCACAGCCATAACATTAGATTTATCTATCATCAAAATAATAATTTAAAATATTTTATTAATATATAATTTTTTATATAATATTTTTATTAATCGATGAACTTATATTTTTATTAATTTTCATCTAATATAATTTTTTTTATCTTAATTAAAAATATGAATATCAAAAAATCTTATTAGAGTATTAGTGAATCAAGTTTCGTAATAAAATCTGAATTTAAATGGTTGAAAAAATAATTTATATTTCTTAATATTTTATATTTAAATATTAAATATTTTTATTTTTTAAAAATTTATATTAATACTATTTACATACTCTAGAAATATACAATCATTCAATGTAAAATAATTAGTACTTAACAATAGCACAACAAACAGCTACCTACATCATGTATAAGACATCAAGTATCATCTTTATCTAGAACTTTATTTTTTATTTAAAATTTTATTTAAAATTATCATCAAGATAGTAATAAATTTTTTAAATTAGTGTCAGTAAAATGATAAAATAATAGTAACAGAATTATCTCGATCGCTTGAAACTTTCCATCCGATTGAAATAAATCTGAACTTTTTTATTTAGCTACTCCAAGCCTCCCACCAAGTTGAGACTCCTGAGAAAAATAAATGAAAAAAGTAAAAAAAATAGAAAAAAAAAAATCAATGAAAACAAAGAAAAAATGAAAAAAATGAAAAGGCAAGATCTTTTTTGCATTGATTTAAAATTTATTTTAGTACAAACGAAATGCTATAAAAACAGTAACATATTGTTAAAATATAATAAAAAATTAATAACCAAAAAAGATAATGAGATTTACAATCTTATCTGGTCAGTGCGATTAATAACTTTATTATGTTGTATTAAACCTCAATTTCATATAAGCAATTCTAATTTTTTCATAAATTTTTTCAAATTTTTTTCTGGCAAAATTTCAATAATGTCCATTTATGAAATTATAATTAAGAGACAACCAATTAGAAATAAATTCTAAATATATTTTAAAATATTTATAGGGATATGAACTAAAATTACTAAAAATATCTTAAAAAATTTTAAAACTTGATATATATTTTTTTAAACCTACCTAACATCATATACATTATATTTTTTTAAAATAATATTTTATTTTGATCTAAAATTCTATTTAAATAGAGTTAAAAAGCTAAATATAATATTAGAAAAAAAACCATCTGAATGATCAAATACTCCATAGTTAAGTGATATGAGCAAACATAATTAAATCAATAAAATCACATAAATATAAAAAAAATTACTTAATTAATTTACTCTAATAATAAATAATATAATATAATAAATTTTAATAAAATAAATAAGACAACACTGTTTGATCTAATAGAATTTAGCGACCGTCCATCATGTCCATTGAAACAAAAAAAAATCTCAAATAAAAATTAATACTAATATTATTTTTATTAGTTTGTATTAAACGTATCTTAAATCTTGCTTATCAAGAGATTTATAATTAAATACCAATAATATAAAATAAATAACAAAATAAGTATAGCTATAAAATATAAAAAAATAATTATAATATCAATCAATATAAAATAAGATGATACTGTAAGTTAAATTTAAAAAATATCCTAACAAAATACCTACAATAAGATAATGAAATTATTCATTATACTATAAAATAAAAAAGAAAATTACAATAACAATCCACATAAAATAAGACAACACTGCTTGATCTAATCCAATAAATTCATTCAAATCTCAAAAAATAATATAAAAAATAATAAAAATATTATTTTTTAAAAAATAAAATAAGATGTTATTATTTTTAAAATTAAAAAATATATTATTATTTTTAAATAATAATACATTAGTATTTTAAAAAATAATACATTATTATTTCACCTAAAAATATGAAAAAAACACTCGATTTACTTACTCTAATAACAAATAATATAATATAATAAAATTTAATAAATTAAAAATTAAAAATTTTATAATTTTTAAAATTATTAATAAACTAATATAGAGTAAAATATAATAAATACCTTCTTAAAGATATCTACTCAATAGATGGATGCAAAACTACAAAATTCTTCCAAAAAAAAAACTTATAACTCACTTTTTTCTAACAAAAGTATATCCATATCATAAATATTATTTTTATTATTGAAAAGTTCATTAAGATAGTAGAAAAATATATAATTTTAAAATTATATTTATACTAATAAATTTTTCTATCATCATTTAATTACCTTCAAGCTATTCAATCCAAAAATTGAATTAATATCAAGATAATAATAAATTTTTTAATTAATAAATAATAAAAAAATAATCTATAAAAAATAATAGATTTTAATAACTTTTATTGAGAGAGGAAAAAAAAGTTATCTTGTTTGCTTAAATCCTTCCATTCGATTGATATGGATCTAAACTTTTCTATTCGGCCACTTCAAGCCTCTCACGTAATTGAGACTTCTATGAATAAAAAAATATAAAAAATAATTTTAAAAATATAAAAAAATAATAAAAATAAAGAAGGTGGAAAAAATTAAAAGGCAAGATTTTTTTTGTATAGATTTAAAATTTTTTTCTACAAATTAAAATCTATAAAAAAAATAACATATTTTTGAAATATAATAAAAAAATTAATAATAAAAAAATGATAATGAGATTCACCATCTTATCTGTTAAGTGCAGTCGATAACTTTATTATGTCGTATCGAACTTCAAATTTGTATATTAAACCTCAACTTCATTATGCTTTATTGAACTTCTCTCCCAGAATCTAGAAGTTGTCAAATTTGCATCAACATCATTTCATTAAGCTGATGAAGGAATACAAAGTATAATGAATGATCAAACAAACTAATAAAAAAAAAAAGATATGCAACTCACCTTTTGTGGCTCAATTCTCTAAGTTTTTTCTAGAGCAAATTGATGAAACGATAAAAAAATAATAATTAGAAAAAGAAAAAGAATAATTAATAAGAAATAATATCACTAACTATATATTGATTTGAGCGAGAGAGTTTGTAACCAAAGCAAGATCAGATAATTATTTTGTTCTCCGTTAGTATCATGTAGTTTTTAGCATTATATGAGAAACCTAATTCGATTTCTCATCAGCTATATAGAAGGATCATTGTTTTAGTAAGAACAGCCTTCCGCTTTTTGTTTTGCAATATCATTTGGGGGGAGGGGCGGTCAGAGAATCCAGACATAGTTGCTAATACGATGCAGTAGCCTTACTGTCCTGAAAAGAAATTTTGAAGTACGGTTGCCACTATGGTGCAGCAGCTTTCCAATGTCCATGAATATGGACAGAGATTGCTGCTAGAATTTAGCGGTTATTCATTATATCTATGAAAAGAAAAAAATCTCAAACAAAAATTAATACTAATATTATTCTTATCAGTCTATATTAAACATGTCTTAAATCTTGTTTACTAAGAGATTTATAATTAAATACCAACAATATAAAATAAATAATAAAATAAATACAGCTATAAAATATAAAAAGATAATTACAATAACAATCAATAGAAAATAAGACGATACAATAAGTTAAATTTAGAGAATAACCTAACAAAGATATCAATGATAAGATAATAAAATTATTTATTATACTATAAAATATATAAAGATAATTATAATAACAATCAATATAAAATAAGATAACATTGTTTGAACTAATCCGATAGATCCATTCAGATCTCGAAATATATTATTTTTAAAAAAATAATAAAAATATTATTTTTAAAAAATAATAAAAATATTATTTTTTTAAAAAAATAAAAATATTATTTTTTAAAAATAAATTATTACATTATTATTTTTAAATTAAAAATAATATGTTATTATTTTTAAATAATAATAAATTAGTATTTTTAAAAAAATATTATTTTTATTTTTATAGTATTTTATTTTTAAAATAATATTTTTTAAAAAATATTATTTTCATCTCTTATCCCTCCCCCACTTTTATTTTTAAAATATTATTTTTTTCTAATTTTTTAAAATACTACTTTATTATTACTTAAAAATAATATTTTAAATTATTATTAATAATAAAATAATCATATTTTTTAAAATATTTCTTTAAAATCTTGTTTTCATCTCTTATCCCTCCCCTACTTTTATTTTTTAAAATATTATTTTTTATTTTTAAAAACACTATCTTATTATTATTATTTAAAAATTATATTTTAAATTATTATTAATAATAAAATAATAATATATTTTTTTCGTCTCCCTCCTCAATTTTTTTTCTTCTCCTTCTCTTCTCTTCCTCCCGCCGTCTCGCCCCGCCCCTTGCCCCCACAATGTGAGGCCCAAAATTTGAAATATCTGATATGAAATAGTAGATTATAGAAACAAATTTCACTTGTTTTTTCATTTATTGCGCCTCTGACCATTCACAAATGAAAAAACACCGTATAATAGATTTTTCTAAAGAAAAAAAATTTAAAAGATAAATTATCATGAGCGAAAATACACATGCTAAAATCAAAACCAATAACAAAGTCCAAAAGACAACAATATGTGCAACATGTCTACAATAATTTTCATGAAAATGACACAACGAACATAATATGATGGGTCCTAAATAAATCTCTTCTCATAGGCAAAGCAAAAGCTAGAGGTCTAATCAAAATCCATCAAAAATAACACCAAAAATACATGATTCATCAAAAACATCTCAGTATGTTTCTTAAACTCTTCACATAGATATCCTCATGATTGAAATCAGATATTAACCAAACACAAACCAATCTTTAGAATAAACTCCGGAAATATCAAAAGTAAAAATCTCAGCTTTCCTATGCAGGACACATTATGATCAGATCCAAACTTTTTAAAAGAAAAAAATTAGATCCTTTAACCAAACCTAAAAGAAGAGGAAAAAAAATCTAACTTTTATAATTCTAAGGGCAAAACTAAGAGACTCCTTGAGCATTAGATCAAACAGTGAGCGAAGTTGAGAAAAACAGCCGAAGTAACACACTACAAATGAATCACCATGAATGAAATAAGAGTTTTCAAATAAAATCATAATCAAATTCATTTTTTCTTTTTCTTTTTTTCTTTCTTTTTCTCACTTCCTCTTTTTCTTCTCTTCTTCATGGAATAAAGGGAAAAACTAGCATGCGTGAAGCGGCCATCGTAGCGGCTTCACACATGCCAACCCCACTACTGCAGCGCTCGTGTGGCGACTGCACCGGGCCCCTCTGTCTCGACTCTTATCTCTCCTCCACTTTTATTTTTTAAAATATTATTTTTTTCTAATTTTTAAAATATGATTTTATTATTATTTAAAAATAATATTTTAAATTATTATTAAAAATAAAATAATAATATTTTTAAAATATTTTTTGAAAAATTTTATTTTTGTCTCTTATGCCCTCCTACTTTTATTTTTTAAAATATTATTTTTTTAATTTTTTAAAATACTACTTTATTATTATTTAAAAAATAATATTTTAAATTATTATTAATAATAAAATAATATTTTTTTCTTTCTTTCTCTTTGCCCCTTCCCTTCCCTTCCTCCAGCCAACCCAACCCCCGCCCCCACTGCGTGAGGCCCTGGTCGTGGCCTCGTCAGTCGGACCCATCTCCGGTGGATCAAGATCCAGCAGTGATCGAGACCTAGTGGTGGTGAGAGGCTGACGATCCCATCCAGATTGAAAGATCCAAATAAAAAAAAAAGCAAAAGAAAGAAAGAGGGCCGATGGTTCTTCCCCGTTGTGCTCCTCCTTCCCTCTCTTTCCACATGCGATCGTCTGATACGATGCCACCTGCGATGACTGACGTCGATTTCTCTCCACCATGCCCGATCTTCCACTTCCTCCCATCAAACGAAACACAAAAAAAAAAAAAAAAGAAAGCGACCGCCGGCTCCTTCATGTCGTGCCCTCCTCTTTCAACAGCGACGGTGGAACAGAACCATCGACCGATGGAGAAGGCAAGAGAGGTGATGGGGACGGCGGTCGGTGGAGAAAATGGATGTCTAATAGGAGAGAGGGAGAGAGAGGAGAGAGAATCTCTCTCTTTTCTTTTTTTTCTTCTTTTTTTTCCGTCACAGAAGAGAGGGCCGCATCCTCTCTTCTTTCTCCTGAAACATGAATAGATGAGTCATCTTCCTCTGTTCAATGCCCCACCGAAGGCCACAGTTGGTGATCGATGGCTGACGGTAGCTGGGGCCACTGCACCACAGCCTAGGGAACCTAGACGGTGGTCGGCGGTGACCACTGGCATCGAAAAAAATCCAAAATGAAGGGGCGAAAAATAGTCTGAAATAGTGGTGGGTTTCCAGGCCAATTTTCTGACGATTCTCAACAGAATCCAACCAGCAGTGGTATGCTAAAGATGGGAGAAGACCTAGGAAAAAAAAAATAAAGAAGAGATAAGAGTCCTAGCCTTATCTCCGGTGAGGATTTGGGAAGCTATATGGGAAGGGAAGCATTTGATAGAAATCGGAGGGGACGGAGCCAGAGATGATAATGGTAGATCGGGACATGGTGGCGGCGGTGATGGAGGTGCAGAGGAGAGGGAGGGTGGAGGATTGGGGAAGAGAGGAGAGTGAGGAGGGTCATCACCATCACCGACCTCGCCTGGAGGGCTCGGGAAGGTTCCAGTGCACACCGATGAACAAAAAGAGAAAGAAAGATACGGGGGGAGCCCAGGGCTCGATAGATGGCACACACAGCAGGCTAAAATATTGATGCATGTCGTACTCTCGTGCTAGGAGAGGTCAGGACTCTCTTTTCATGTATTGTATAGATATATGAGAAATACTAGCTAGTGATAATTATGAGTATCACTTTCTGATTTACAACCTTTCTTTTGGACTGTTATTATCAACTTATTAGAAATTGGTGTATGCAAGCAAAACTCAAAAGACAAGGTTATTTGGTGGACGCTTGTGATATATGATTTCGTATATTAAAAAATTGATATGGTGGTATAATATGTAATTTTATCTATAAAATTTGATTTAGTTTATGCCATTTTTTTTTATAATTCAGTTTGATGCTGGTTTGAAAAAAAGCTTGAATTGGAAAATATAATTCAATTTCAAGTTGAATTTTTAAAAAACTAATTTAAATTGATTTAATCCGATCTGATGCAACTTGTATGTACGTTTACATGCACAAACATACACCTATTTATATCCGACCCCTTGGACCCATATGTATGTGTATATATTTTAATTTTTATAATTTTCTTATATTTTCTCTCATATATATATATATATATATATATATATATATTATATATATATAAAATAAATTTTTGTATGTTTAGTTTTAGCCCAATCTATTTAGTCTAGGCCATTGAATGTTCACCCTATATGATATAAAATTTTTTAGACTTGGTCTAGCTCATTAGCCCAATCTATTGAACATCAACTTGATAAATTGAATTGAATCTAATCAGATCAGTTTGGTTTTGGTTTTGTTTTTCAAAAATTGTTCTAAATTAGTTCAATTCCGGATTTATAACCAAACTAATCCGATCCCATCTGACTCATGCACACCGACAGGCGACGAGGTGGTGGGGTTTCTTCGGTCCCATGTGATCACCCTGGCTCGCGTAGCCGCTCATTGATCAACTACTCCCCCCTTCAAGGGGTTATGAAAAAATAAAATAAAATAAAATGCATGTGTCTGCATAGCCAATTTTGTGCGGGTCTTTTGCCGCATAGTTATTCCATGCACCACTCCGCAAGCGGTTATTCACTGACGAATGTCGATATGGATATTATCTGCATTCTTCGTGGATTGAAGTACGTGACAACCAGAGCTCCTCGTGATGGCATTGTTGGTGGGCATTCGGGCAAGACGGTGTGGAGTAATCTGACGTCTTTTCAGGGATGTTTTATTTTTTATTTTTTTTGGATATATTCGTATGAGAAATGATTTGAATAAAAAAATATAATATATGTCCGTATATTTATTTATATACGAGTGAAGTTGTGGACCGCATACGATTCTTGTTTGAAACGAAATAGGGCTGGACGAAGGAAGAATGACCGAAATGAGCATTTAGTCAAAGCAAGCAGGTTCCGATAGAAGGTTTTGTGTTCCCCCTCGTCGGAGGGGGTTTTGCCGTCTGAACCGACCTAGAGAGATCCACCTCCTCAGGGCTCCACCACTGGGGAGTCCGATTGATTGAAGCAAGTGGGTTTTTGGGCCAGGATATCACCGTCCTCTTCATCGGAGGGGGTTTTGCCGTCGGTTCTAGCCCAGAGCATTTGATCTCTTCACGGCTCCACCACTGGGGAGTCTGATGGACCAAAGAATGCTTCACCTTCCCAAGCAAAGAGGGTGGACTCTCCACCCTCTCGTTCGGTGCCTTGTCCGTACATTGCAACTGCTTCAGATTCGTCCCAATCATGGGCGCAGGTTGTTCAGGGCCATCGTCGATTCCGTTGGGAGATGCCACGACCTACGATCGATGATATATCTGCTTTGGAGGCTCGTTTCTTCAAGATGGTTGTGTTCTCAAAAGAGGAAATTCAAAACTGCTAAGAAATGGCAAGCTACACTGGTGGGAAAGTTCTTGGGGCAAGGGCTTCCTCTTAATTTTGTTCAGAAGGAGATGAAGACTCGTTGGCAGATTGAGGGCGACTTTTAGATAAACCCTTTATCTGAGAGTTTTCTTTTATTTTGCTTACCATCAGAGGAGGTCCGCTTGAGAGTGCTGAAGCTGGGCCCTTGGACGCTGGCTGGTCAATTGCTTGCATTAGAATGTTGGTGACGTACCTTTAAACCTACAAAGGATACTCTGAAATAGGTCAATGTCTGGCTTCGTCTTCCTGACTTGCCCCTTGAAATTTGGGAGAAGGAGCTGATCCTTAAGGTTGCAGCCAAAGTTGGTCCACCCAAGTTCTTAGATCCCTGGACGACCATTTCCTCTCATCTTGGGTTTGCCCATATCTGTGTGCAGGTATATCTTTCTAAACTTATCTGTCCGGGCATGAAGCTTCTTATTCGGGAAGAGATGGTTTGGAAGGAATTTGTTTATGAAGATCTCCTGGACATCTGTTACCACTGTGGATCTATTGGTACCACTGTGAGCAAGTATCCTCGGTGTAAGGATTTGGCGTATACCGATAATGCCATGGTCTACGGACCTTTGATCCGGGTGGTTCGGGTTCTTGTTGATCCTGCTGCTCCTTGTAATGGTTCCAGTTCTTCCATGTCTTCCTCTGTTGCTCCTGCAGGATCACTTCTAAGAAAGTTGCTTCTAAACCTTCTTCCAAGCCAAATAAGGAGATCTTGACTCCTCATGTAGGGGGCTCAAGATTCTCTTCTTACCTTTGGAAGAGGACCCCGCCCTCTCTGATGTAATGCTTATGGAGGTCCTTCACTCTGAGGGTGATGCTTCTACTCGTAGGTTGCTTCTACCTCTAAGGAGAAACGCAAGCGGTCCCCAACTCAGTCAGCACCTCCTGCAAGATCTTCATCCTCAGTATCCCCTCCCCAAATAAAGGTAATTGTCCGTGAAGAGGGGACGAAGGTTGAGTCTCTCTCTAACACTTCATCTGCTCTTGTTTTATATTCTAGAGGGTCTGAGAAAAAGGAGGTTTGGCGGCCAGTGGTGACCAACCCCTCTCGGCTGGATGGGTCATCCCGCTCTGCTGCCCCTCACTCTGGTTCTCAGGTGGTGGTCCATGCTTCGCCTCGACTAGACCCTATGGACCATTCGGCTTTGGTTTTTCAAGTCTTGCAGGAGTTGTCGGTTTCATCTCTTACTTCAAATTCAGATGCTCAAACTGCGTGTGTGGAGGCTGCTCGTCGGTCTGCTGACCCAGGCCAACCATCTACATATGCTCTTCAATGAAGATCATTATGTGGAATTATCGGGGCGCTGCTAAGCCCTCGTTTCGTAAGTATTCTAAACTATTATTAGCTAAGTATAGTCTAGATATATGTGTATTTGTCGAGACTAGGCTTGATCAAGCTCTTTACCTCGTCTCCGGCGATGGTTTGGTCCTTTTTGGGATGTTTATTTGGTTTCGTTGGAAGGGCTGTCTGGGGGTATGTTTGTCATCTGGAAGAAAAGTCCTAGGCAGGTCACGTTTACTCATACTGATCGATAAATTTACTTCGGCATTATCACTCCTTTTGATTCATCTTCTTGCATTTTGGGTCTGGTGTATGTGAGTACTAATGGTTTGATACACCGTTCCCTTTGGCATACTGCTTCCCATATCCTTGCTCTTGGTGTGCCAACTCTTCTTATAGGTGACTTTAATTGTATTTTGCAATCTACTGATAAAATGGGCAGCAAGCGGTTTTCTTTAAACCATGATATCCGTGAGTTTCGCAATTTTGCTTCTTTTAATGGGCTGATAGATCTTGGATTTGTGGGCCCTAAATATACTTGGTGTAACAACCAAAAGGGACTGGTAAGGGTGTGGGAACGGCTTGATAGGGCTTTTGTGTTAGAGCATTGGTTTGACATATTTCCTAACTCTGCTCTTCAACATCTTGTTCGTTTTGCTTTTGATTATTGTTCGTTTGTTTTCTCAGCTCATGTTTGCTCTTAATGACCCCACCATTCTTTCCGCTTTTTTAAATTTTGGATGTGGTATTCGTTACTTTTCTCAGCTCATGTTTGCTCTCAATGACCCCACCATTCTTTCCGCTTTTTTAAATTTTGGATGTGGTATTCTGATTTTCATCATATTGTCCGTAAGCATTGGTGTGCTGAGGTCGACCTCCCTCCTAAAAGGCTATCTTATCTCCTTCTTAAGCTGAAATGGAAGCTTATGCAATGGAGTAAATCTATAGTTCGTACTCTCTTCCAAAAAGTTGACTTATATGCTCAAATCCTGTCTCTTCAATTGTTAGAAACTCAAACGGGGTGTCTATCATATGATAATCATTTTCTTCTGCTTCAGCTTCTCCAAGAATATAATCGGGTCCTGTCCATGCAATAATGTTATTGGAAATAATGATCACGTATTCAGTGGCTTAAAGAAGGGGATACTAATTTAAAGTTCTTTCATTGCACTACCGTTCTTCATAATTGGCGTAACCATATTTCAGCTCTCAAATCAGAGTTTGGGTAGTGGATCTATGTGGAATCCGAGCTTAGATCAATGTTACAGCTATATTTTCGGTCCAGGTGCAACTTCTTGCCTCCACCTATTGACATATGGCTTCCTCAGCCTACAAATGTTTTATCTCCTGGCCAACAATAGCGTTTGGTATCCCCAATTATGGAAGAAGAGATATTTAATACATTACAATCTATGCCTCTTGATAAATTCCCTAGTCCGGATGGTTTTTCTGCTTTTTTCAAGACTTTTGACCTATTGTGGGTACCGATGTGGTTCGGGCAGTTCTTTCATTTTTTCATTCCTCGGTCATGCCACCCTCATGGAAGCACACCTTTATTGTCCTGATTCCTAAGGTATAGCAGCCATCACGACCATCCGAGTTTCGCCCTATTAGCTTATGTAATACCATCTATAAGCTAGTGGCTGCAGTTATTTTAAATTGGATGAAGCCTTTAATGCCTGACTTGATTTCTTCCAATCAAGGTGCCTTTGTTGGGGGAAGATTGATCATGGAAAATATTCTTATTGCCCAGAAAATCATGTATTCTCTTGTGAGGGCTGCACCATCTAAAGGTCTTCTGTTGCTTCAAGTGGATATGGAAAAGGCAAACGATCGAGTGCAAGGGAGCTTTCTTTTATGGGTGTTTAAGCAATTCAATTTCTTTGAACTCTTCATAAAGTGGATTGAGACTTGTGTGCTTAATCCTCTATATGCTCTTCTTATTAATGGCACTCCCATGGATTGGTTTTCTGCTACTTGTGGTCTGAGACAGGGCTGTCCATTATCTCCTTTTCTGTTCCTCTTATGCTCGGAAATGCTATCTCTTACTTTGAGGGTGGCTATTCAATCGAAACTTTTGCATCCTTATATCCCTGGACGGCATGGGCCTCAGATTTCTCATCTTTTTTTTTTTACTGACAACTGTTTATTGGTTGCTAAAGCTCCCATCCATAATGCTCTTCTCCTCAAGTTATTGCTTAATGCTTATTGCCATTATTCTGGTCAATCGGTGAATACTTCTAAATCCTTTCTTATTATCAGCCCGTCTTTGGATTCTAATATCAGGTAATCTATTGTGTCTATATTTGGTATGCATTGTAAATAAGGTGCTTGGAAATATTTGAGTATGCCTATTTCTAATTTCAGATTAACCACATCGGATTTCACCTTTCTTATGGAGAAAATTCTTGCCAAGATCCAAGCTTGGAAATGGAGGGCTCTTTCCTTTGCGGGGCGGGTCACTCTTATTCAATCTGTGTTGACCTCTATCCTTGTGTATGCTATGGCTTCTTTCCCATCTTGTTTGCTGTTCTGGACTCTCTTGAGCGGAAATTTCGTGCCTTTCTATGGGGTCACCCTTCCTCTACTTGTCGAGCTGATCTTATCTCACGGGAGACTGTTTGTTCGCCCAAGGAGGCAGGTGGCCTGGGCTTCCTTTCTATCTGGCAGTGCCAAGCTATTCTTTTGGATAAATTGGCTGCTAAGCTAATTTTACAACCTTTTTCTCTATGGGGCCAGTTGGTCTATTCTAAGTACAAGTTCCATTGATCCTGGATCTCCTATCGTCGTTCGGCTAATTGTTCTCAAATTTGAAAAAAAATCTCGGCTATTGGACAGTGCATCCAATATCAATACATGTGGCTCATTGGAAACGGACAAAGTATAAATGTCTGGAAGGATTCGTGGATATCCTCCATACCATTATTTTGATGGTTTTCTTTTATGAATGTTAATATTAATTTGAAAGATTTTTGTGTTGCTGATTTTATTTTACCTAAGAATATATGGAATACTTCACCTTTAGCCTCTCTATTTAACACGGATATGTTAAGCGCCGTACTTACGATTTCTTTTGCGCACACTAAATGGCCAGATCAGTTGGGCTGGGCTAACACTCGATCTCTTACTGTTTCTACTCATGACCTTGCTGGTGTTTTAGCTCCCCTTAATTCCCTCTCTTTCAACTTTCATGCCAAGTGGATCTAGGAATTATCTGTACCTAAACATGTTAAATGTTTTTATTGGAAACTCTTTTGGCAACGCTTACCCACTAAGGAGTATTTGCTTTTTAGAAATCTCCTGCCTTCTGGGCTTTTTGTATGTGATCTTTGTGGATCTGCTGTGGAGGATTGTCAATATGTGATTATCACTTGTTATTTTGCTCAAGCTTGCTGGCGCCTTATTAGTTACCAATTTAGCTGCCCTATCCCATCTTCTTTATTGAATTTGCTGGCTTTTTTAGCTCATCCCAGGATAGGATCGAGAGGGAAGGCTATTGTTCCTTTCATGGCATCTCTTCTTTGGTATGCCAGGAATCAGCAGATCTTTCAAGGCCACTTTATTCCTCTCGCCCATCTCCTCCAGCAGTGTGTCTGTTTCCACAAAGTTCAATTTTTCTCCTCTACTTCTTTTCCTCCTGGTGAGCCCACTCAGTCAAGGACCTGGGGTAATTCTCAGCTGTGTTTGCAGCTCTGCTGAGTGAATTTTATTTCATGGACACCCCCTCCCCTTGGAGTGCTCACTATTAGCTTTGATAGAGCAGTCACTGCAGAGCGAGCCGCTGGAGGCTTTATAATTCGAAACGGTGAGGGCGCTATGTTGGCGATAGGAGGAAAGCTTCTTCCTGCTGTTGCTGTGCCTTTTGCTGAACTTATTGGAGTTTGGTTGGGACTTAAATACGTCTTTACCCATCTCTATTCTTAGTGTGTTTGGATTCAGGGAGACTCCTTTGTTGTTATCACATGGCTGAAAAATCTCCAGAGTAATAGGATGAGTCTCTCGCCTTGGATGCAGGATATTAAAATTTGGCTTGCCTCTCTCCAATATCTTAAAATATCTCATATTTTTCGGGAAGGCAATAAAGCCACGGATTGGGCTGCCACGACTGCTTTTCTGGGGATTTTTCTTTTACTTCTGATATATTGTATTTATATCCTACTCTGGTCCATATTTTACGTGCTGATGCTTATCCAGTTGCATTTCCTCGACATGGCTTATAGATATTGGCTGCATTATCCTCTATTATCCGGTGGATCTGGATGGCCGTGGGTGGTTAGTAGTTTAACTTCATTTCAGTCATCTGGCCTGATGCATTGCCCCTATTATCAGATATTTCTGATGGACATTTTTGAGTTGCATAGACACTTCACCATGTTTATTTGGCTTCTGATCTTACTGTCCCACATGATTACATTTATTATGCATGCGGGCATCTCTGTCGTTTTTTTTTAGATGATGTTTGCACTGATGGGTATTCGCCCCTCCCAAATGATGATATTCAAGTGTCTATTTCTGATGGGAGTTGGCTCTTTTTTAAATTTATTACTCTCTCTCCTTTTGCTGGCCATCTTATTAATGCCGCTTTTATGGCGCGTATGGCTCTTTGGTTATATTTGCTGCAAAAGGAGATTTTATGGTTGGGTTTTACTTACTATATCACTCTGTGCCAGTGGTCTTATTTTAGCCCTAACAAAGTTTCAATTACTGATGAGTTTTGTGATCTAATTACCTCCCAAATGATTATATTCAATTGGTTCGATTCTAATGGGAGTTGGCCTAGATTGCCTATTGGTTTACTTTTCTTGCTGACGGGGATTCGGTGGTCGGCTTACTCTTTTCTCGTTGCATTATGCTGCTGGCATCACTTAATCCCAAATGATGACTTATGGTATGTTGTTTCTAATGGATTTCTGAGCATATTATTGGTTTTGGGTACATACGAGACTTTTGTTCAAAATTATGTTTTGGCGCTCTACAGACAATTTCATTTGAAGTATAGGTGCTGCATCATTTATAGCATATCTTACTCTGACATATCTTATAGTATTTCAGCCTCTGTTGCTTTTTCTGTTTTATGGATTCAGGGCGAGGTGCTTGTTTCTGCGGTTCTCCATTTTCTTACATGTCATTTAGCTTGTTCTATTAGTCATTGGATTATTTGGTATTTTGTTAATTGTTGGTTCTCCAGATATCAGCCTATTATTTGGATGGATAACGGATGGCATTTGCTGCATATTCAATTTCTCTGTTCGGATTTTTTTATTCGGTTACTGTGTGCTGCTGTTGATCTCTTGTCCTAGATGATGTATCATTCCATAATGATTTTGATGGGTTTGTGTGCATATTATCTGCTTTTAGTACATTGGAGACTCTTGTTCTGGTGTTGGTTTTGATTTTCTATGGTACATCTCTTCGACTGTACAAAGGCTGCATCAGTTATAGCTGCTACTACTTTATGAAGACTCCCAGCATTTTGGCTTGTTAGTTATTTGCTATTTTAGGACCCTGGGCAAGGTTTAGTTCTTTTGTTTATCCATTTTGTGCTCTGTATCTTGGGTTGTTATATGTCTTTTGGTTTCAGGATATATTACTGTTTTTGAGTACTTTATCAGGTTTATAAGTTCTGTTATTCCTGTATCATGGATTAGCACCTGTGAAATAAAGATGTTGTTTTTCTTTAAAAAAAAAATGAAATAGGCCTGGACCAGCTATATATTTCGGTCGGTTCCGAATCAGAAGCGACCCAGACTTCTTTCTTTCATCCCCCCCCCCCCCCCACCCCGTGTGGGAGAAGACCCTGCCCACTTCGTAGCCCAATTTAAAGCTTCTTCCCAAGCGCCAAAACTTTCCCGACCAACCTTTCTCGCTCTGGCTCTTGCGCTCCCTGAGCTCTTCATCCGTTTGCGATCCATCTCTCTATAAACTCCTAGCTCCTGACGGAACGATTCGAATGCCGTAAATTATCTAATTTTCTTTGAAGTTGCTGTAAGGATGCATTTTTCGCCCACGTGATCGCCCCCAGCCCGTCTTCTTGGATGTAATCCCGTTCATAGAACGATTATGAGGATTTCTTGGATGTTAGCGGAATGTCCTATCCCACCACATGGGATGGTATCCCATCCCGGTGCCCCGTGGGACATCCCGCTGGGACATGAATTATTGCTTCTTGGCAATACCAAAATTTTTCTATTAAATATAACTACTAAGTGCTGCCCAACCACCAATAATGTCACTGGAACTTGATCAGACCTTAGGACTCCTGTCCATTTGTTATAGAAACCAGAAAAATTACAATATGTCACTGTTTCTCCATGAACAAATTAATCTTTTCACCCTATCTATATGGACACCAATTTGTCATCCCATCTGGTCCCCTTTTGTCCTTGATGTCCTTTTGATCTGCCAAGTTGTTAACCTGTGGCACATGTGCTTGGTTGCTCCTAATGCCTTCGATTACTAATTTCCATCATGATATTGTGCATGATCGTCTTGCTAATTTCTGTCAATACTTAGCTCACCAATTTAATTGATGGCAAGGTTTTGCATCTTGGTATGGGGAAAAGTGTGATTAATGGGATAATGACAAAGTGGCTTATGTTTAGTTCGAGGTTTCAAATGAGAGAGATGGGAAAGTGGCCTTCCCATGGGAATAAGCTTCCCACCTCCTTATGGGAGGAACCCACGCAGGACATGGGAAACACACTTTATCACATGCTGGAAATGGGGTAAAGTCCTTTTTTTCCCAAAAATGCCCATATCTTTTCTCCTTGTAGTCAGTTTATTAATGGCACAAATGATATTTTACATAATCAAACATAAATCATTCTAAAAAGTGCGCTTCCTATGCCACTAAATATAAGGGCACAAAAGATATTTTACATAACCCGGCCTACAACCCATGTAGATTAGGGGATGCTGCGATACAGGTACCTTTGGAGTTGACCATGGGCTAATAGTAGTGCTTGTGTTCAGATTTGGATCCTTAGTCCAATGAGGATACAGGGCTTAAATGAGGGAATGTGAGAGAGCCTTTGTAGGCAAGTGTTTAGTCCAACATTGATTTTTCATTGGATAGGTCTTGGGTATACATACAAGACTGAGGAATCTAAATAACATCTTTTGGCTAGCTTTTTGGGTTGAGATCCTAGATTGTTATAATATGTTTGGTTGTTGACATATTTGAAAATAAGAGCCATGGAGAAATGCTCCTTAGTGGTAACTATATTTATACCAGAAATCAAACCCATCCTGAGTTTCAAATCTTCTTGCTCGATTTCTGGCTGTCAGATGGAAATTCATGGTAATGTTTAGCCTTGAAGTGGAAGCGACTAGAATCTTTCTCCATATGCATATAGTTTTGCCACTTCAAATGCAAGTTCCAATAACCTAAAAATAGTGGATGTGTTTCATGTGAGACACTTGTGTTCTATGATGAATTGCATTATTCTGTCATAATCCTTGATTTCTGAGAATTAGTTGAAAGCTCAGGTGCTTGATGCCATGCTGCATGTGTGTCACTTATTGCACCATGGTGACTGAACTTCTCTGATGGATGGCCAATTTTGGCAAGAGAGGGGAAAAGCTCAGGTGCTTGATCCCATGCAGGATGTGTGTCACTTTTTGCACCATGATGACTGTACTCTGATGGTTAATTTGGCAAGAGATGGGAGAGGGAGGGGGGATATATCAGATTAAGCTGTTCTTTACCGCTAATTGAAAATGACTTGTCTTGCATTCTTTACCACTTGTATTGCTGTTATCATGATTCAAGGGGGCTTGATTTCACTGGCTGCAGTAGTAATCCAGCTCAGTCAATGGCACAACTGTCTTAAGAGGTATGCTCTAGAGAATAATTCTTCATGCAGTACTTTTTTCCATGACAAATGAAGCTGGTTCTTCCGTTAATTTATACTTTATTAAATCTTTGTCTAGATTAGGTGCAATATTTTGTGCACAGTGCAATAAGGCATTTCCCATCCTAGAAGAGCAATATCCCTGCATTTGCTCTGGGATGTCGGAAGAGATTTTTTGGTCTGTTAATATTTTATTATTTTTCACTTTTGATGGCTTGGATTTGCACAAGTTTACACATTTTTTGGACAGAGACATTCTTCTAAATTTTTAACTCTAACTGGTTTGGTGTGATTATTTGCTTTCTGTGTTGCTCTGCCCCATTGGTGTACATGCCGATAATCATTCTCATGAATTCGATATATCAAAGGGACAAGTAAGTGGGTGACTAGGATTAAGGACAGTGGCGATAAATCTTTCAACTTGGACTGAAAGCCCTGCTGAATGTTCTCTTGGCAATTGAATTCAGGAACAAATGAAGTAACAACATTAAATAATTAGTTCGTTAAATTGCATTTGTTTTCCATTTAACTGATTGCAGCAAGAACATGTTCAACCATTATAAAAGGAATTTAACACAAATATCTGTTTTAAAGCTTTGATTTCATTGCCAAACAACTTAAAATGTCAGGTTTTATTTCATGAGGTTGATTTCTAAAATCCATACAAGTCGACAATACTTAAAGATATTGATCTGATTATCTTCAGTGAGGATAGGAAATTCATGATAAATGCTTGTGTTTTATTCCTTAGAGCTCCCTGTTCTTCACTATCATAATGGTTCAACAGAAACACAACTTGGTTCGTAAGTTTAAAAATTTTCATGCCAGAGGAGAAAACAAAAGAAAGTAAAAGTACATTCTAAATATTTCTCTTTTTTCTGCTCTACATGAATATCACAATTTTGTCCTATTTGTGAGCATAAATTTGCAACAATAATCATTTGTTTTTTGTTATCGCTGCTGTTGTAGGCTTTAATGTTGCAGTTTGTGCTTTATGTCCTTTGTGTAGCAATCAAAAAAATGCTCTAAGGATTTGTTCAGCTCTTGAAGATCCATAGTTGAAAGATGAATGAAATTTAGGATGAAGGATGAGTCCCTAAGCAAAAGATTTTTACCCAAAAATTCATTGTGAGACTGCAGTTTATGTATAGATTGTGACAATTGTGAGTTTAATTGTCACCCTTGTTCCTTCATGACAATATCTCTCTTTTTTTTTTTTTTTTTTGAGGAACAATGAGGAAGTTCCTCCGAAATATATATTAGATAAGAAAAATATTTACATAATTAGGCGAGGATCAATAGCGGTGTGGATCCTCAAGGTCGAGTATGAAGGAAAAAAGGGAAGAGGGAGGGGGGGGGGGGGGGGGGGGGGTGGTCGGCGCAATGGGTTGAAGGTGCCTGTGCTAAGGAAAGGATTACAAAAATGCATGAGTAGTCCTATCTCTGTGCTGTGCGGATGTTGCTGTTGCTTTTGCTTTCAATCAGTCAATTGTTTTTTGAGTTGGGCTTTCGGTCATTCTTCTTGGTCATCCTTCATGACAATATCTCATTGCCCGTTTATTATGGATAAATTGGCTAATATGTTGATAATATGTACTCAACGAGGTTTACGCATGCAATGTCCAGTCTTTTCCAGATAGCAACATAATCTGCTTGGTCCTCCCAACATATAAAAGATTTAGGAGGGTGTACACTCAAAAAAACCTTTTTTTTCTCTCTTTCAATACAAAAGAATATCACATGTCGTTTCATATGTGGTATGGATATGTTTTGCAAGTATGCAATATATTAAATAATGCGTATGAAGGTCTTTCATGAATGAGAAATCACCAACTAGACTAAGAAGGAAATATTCTGATGTATCAATGGGGGCATTCACTTATTTCGCCATTTCGGCCATGCATTTTACAGCAAGTAGCTTGTTAATGATTCAAGGAGATAATATGTTGCAGACCTTATTTTATGGAGTTGGTAATGACTTAATGTTGACCAATGAATGCGAGCAGTAATCACTCCTGAAATGTTTCTTGCCTTTCTGCAAATCAAACAGCGTAAAATAAAATGATGTTGGATGGGCAGGGGTCATGAGTATCTTTATTTTCCTATCTTTCCTGCAATCTAGTATTTAGAGATGGTTGCCAGAGGAAAGCGCCCTCGATTAAATGAGGAAATTTATCCCTAAAACTAACCATGAGAGATCTAAAATAATTTGTTGGTTTTAATTTTGCATCTCCAACCATTGCATTTGATGCTAAAGTCGAAATTAATTAGCCATGTACGGCAAGTGTAAACAGGCGAACAACATGAATGGGTCCTAGCAGTCTGAGAAATTTGATGCCTTCTGATCATAATTACAGATGTTTAATATTTAATTTTAAAATACAAACTTGGAACATGTTGTGGTCTAATCTTAAAAGAAATCATGAGAAATGAGGGGCCATGAGAGGGGGAACAACTCAACTGATTTGCTTTGCCGAACAAGATAAATCTTTCCGGTTACTTCTCTCTGCTAGCCCATTCCTACGGGCGTGCGATGAGCGTGTAAGATTGGTAACTCGATTGTGTTCTGCTAAACTAAGGTACAACACTCAAAACGCGGGTTGACTCGATTGGACGATACACGAGTTGGATCCACACTCCGTCTATAGCCATCTCAGGTTAGTAGTTGGAGATGCGTGGCCCCATTTGACGATAACTAAATTGTTCAGGGGCAATGATGCAACTAGCAAGGTAAACAAGGTGGTAACCGGTGCAGTCGGGCTTGGGTTTGTAGCGTCCTCACCTGAATTTGTCTAGAAATTTTCTACGTTTTTTTTTCTGAAAAAATAGTAAAATCAGATAATGCTCATTCTATGTTTTCATAACATGCATTATTCATCTAAATTATTGCTCTGGAAGCAAAACATTCATCCAGGGCGGCAAAATGCTGATGAGGATGATCGGATCTGGATGAACAGCATCTTGGTGGCATGGAGGCAATGGGCTCGGAAACAAGCCTGGAACCCTTCGAGAAACACACCTTAACCAGGTCTTGCACAAACAATTTTGCTGGTTCAGCTTCCAGCTGCTTGTATCAAAATTATATGCATTCTGGTATGACATTATCACGTCCCAAATTCGGAACATAATATGGTCATGCTACCGAGGGATGGAGCCCACGATAACACGAAGCCAATCCATCATAATCATCTAAAATCCATCAAATAAAAAGATTCAATTCTATTATTCATCAAATAATCGAACCAATATTAGTTTAGAACATCTAAATCCAAAAGCAAGTACCAACCCGAATCTCAACATTCATAAATAACTACAAATCCATAATTATAAAATAAATTAAACTTCTGCTGCCAAATTTTCAAGCTTGCTATGCAGATCTTCAAGTTTGGATTCTTTTTGCCGATCTTAACTTTATTTCTCTGTTCAAACAAAAAGAAAACAAAAAGAATATGAGCTACACTAGCCCAGTAAGTAGAAATTGCGCTTCCTTATCGGATCAAACATAAGTTTTTCATGATAATGCAATATTTAGAAAATAACAGGTAATACAAAATAAAGCATTTCATAGAGTATATAACAAAACAAGTTATAAACTCATCATGCATACATAAATCATATATATTTCACAATCATGAATCGTAAATCATTTTCATCATGTATTCATGTCATGTTTCAAAACATTGCTCACAGATATTCGTGCTAAGATCACTATTATACCTGTGACAGAGCCATGTTTCTTAATCGACAGAGTTCTTAATTCATGTGCCAACTTTATACCCGCTGGCAGGGCCATGTTTCGTGTGGATGCTTGCTCCGGATGTCGTCCTTCCTGAAGGGATTCATTCATAGCCATCTGAGAGTCTTTTTGAAATCATTTTATCTTTTTCTTAAAACATATATATACATAGATGGAAAACAATAAAATTTCATGCTTCATAATCATGCAACTTTTTATAAGACATATTCATGAAATCAATGCTCATAATAAAACATGCTTTTTCATATCACATATGCCGATCCTTGTTATATAAAAAATTATAATTTCATCAATAGCAATTCTTTGCATAAAAACATGATCATTTAAAAATAAATAAGGAGCATAAGATCTACTTACCTTGTTCATTTTAGATCTTCAGACTTTGTTAGAAGAATCAGCTAATCTTATTTAAAATATCAAATCATTATCAATTTCTATTCCATGAATATAATAAGATTAAATCATAAGGAAAGAGGACTGTTGACCGGATGTGTCGGACCATCCAGATACCAGGGTAATTCAGGATCTCTGATCTGAGGATCAGATTCAAGTGACTTGATCAAGAAATTGTGAAGCACATATTAGATCAAGATCAATCAATAGAGTTCATTAATAATGAATTTGAAAGATACTTGATATGATCAAATGAGGTTGACATACAGTACGGATATCAAAGCAACTTTGGATCATCTTGTTCGAGTCAACATGAGCCCCTAAAAGATGAAGGCATGACTTGATACAGGATTCATAGACCTTCTTAGAGAGAGAAAGTCAATCATGAGAGAGAAAGTGGAGAGAGAATCTTCGTATCGTTCAAAAGTGGCAATCATGATTGAGATCATCAGAGATTATATCAGAGTGACTTAATATAGATTAACCATGATCGATGTTATCAATTTCGAATAAGGATCAGATCGGGATCCGATCTACTGCACGAATTTTGGAGCAATCTCAGATTATCATATTTTCATCTCAAGTTTATCCTAGGGTCTGTGATACAATCAGAGAGAGAGAATGACCCTAGAGAGATAAAATCCATAAAAAGAGATAAAATATCTAGAGAGAGAAAATAAAAAAAAATTTAGAGAGAAAAAATGGAGAGAGAAGGTAGAGAGAGGAAGTCCAATTCTAGAGAGAGAAAGACTTAAGAGAGAGATGAGAGAAACTTTCTCTCATGTGTATTTATTATTATTATTATTATATATATATATATATATGTATTTCTTTTCTTTTTTTTTTCTTTTTCTTTTCTTTTCCTTTTATTATTATTATTATATATATATATATATTTCTTTTCTTTTCGTTTTCTTTTTTTTTTTCCTTTTATTATTATTATATATATATATATTTTTTCTTTCTTTTCTTTTATTTTTTTATTTTTTTTATTTTTTTTTATTTTTTTTTTTCGTTTTCTTTTTTCCCGTGGCCTTCTTTGGCCGAAACAGGGGACCTAGAGGTCCTCTTGCCTTTGACCGGCCGATCACGATCGTACCCCATCCGACGGTGGCCAGCGGCAAGGGGCGACCCTCCCGAGCTTGGAGAGGCCAGAGGCGGCGGTCGGTGGTGACCGTCGGTGCCTTAAAAATCAGGAAAAGAGAGAGGCCGAACAGAGTTGTCTTCTCCGATGAAATCCGACAACTTTCTGTCACCGGCAGTCGTGCCCACAGGCACAGAAAAGAAGGGAGAAGAGAGGAAGAGAAAGAAGGTCTTACCTCAGCCTCCGATGACCCCACTGGCGAGAAATCGCAGCGAGCACGAGTCTAGGGGCCGCGGCTTCAATTGAAAAAATCGGAGAGGAACTCCGGCGATCGTCGGTGATTGATATATCCTCTCTTAAAGGAGAAGAGGGGGGTTTTTATAGGGCTCATCTTAGGGTCTTTTAATGGCCTTAGGACTCTGATTTTGATCAAGATCGGGGAAGGAGAAGACTCCGATCGGGAGTCGTCTTTTTTTTTTTTTTTTGATGGGTTCAATGGGCTTTAGGCCCAACGGGCCGGGTTATCACAGACATGACATGATATATAGGGTTGCAAGTGACGGTACTCATTTCTTCTCTGACGCTGGTTCTTCTTCGCACGAGCCTCATTCTCTTCGTTTCCCGTTACCGGTCACGCAGAGGCGGGAGATATGGGAAGTGGGATAAATGTGAAGGGCGTGGTCTCCGCCAAGAGCTGTTGCCATCCTCATCGATGCTTCTTCCAGCGTCGGCCCTCTCCGCCACCTCCTCCTCTCCTCTTCTTTCTCCCCGCTTCCAAATTCCAGGCCCCGATCCCCAGGTCTGTTTCTTTCTCCTTTATGTTTCGCTCTCTTCTTTCTCTGCTTTCCTTGCTTCCTTCCTTCTTGCTAATTTTCTGGGGTAATTGTTCGTTCTTTTAGAAGAATAGGCGTTTCGTCTTTCTCCTGTCATAATTCTCCGTCGAGTTCTTCGATTTACCGGAAACTTTGACAAATTCCACTGCTTTTCGTTTCTCTGGCACTAAATGTCGTAGAAAGGCTTCGATTTCAGCTTGCGGATGTCTAACTCGCAAAGAGCAATCAGACATGTCATCTGTTTGAGTGGAACAAACTCTGCAGACAATTATGCGCCGGACGATAGCACATCTTCATCTAAGGTTGTTTTTCTTTACCAACCCATCCTTTCTTCCAGAATTGGTCGATAGTGTTTTCTTTTCGGATTGTAAATTGTTCTATTCTTTCTTAATTTCTTTTTCTTTAAAAAGAAGTGTTGCCTGTAACGAACCTTATGAAGCACCAGCACTTTAGCTTGCGTTGAGTGAGATGTGAGAAAGTATGCCTCTCTTCCTGCTCTGTTTCCTTATGTTTGTGGCTTTTTTCCGTCAACATTCAAAAAGGACCCATTAGTGCTTAAATTTAAGCAAAGGGGTGGAGGGTTCTAACGAATCCATCTCTCTCAACTACTTGTAATCAAGGGCCATGGCCCAGGATTGCCTGGCAGGAGAGGTATGGACACCATAAAAAAATTACTCGTTGGCAAAAAATCTAGAATGTGTGATATATAGATCAGAATTATTGACAATATGAATTGATGTTGTAACCGACTCAAGCAGTGGATATGACTGCTTTGCTCTTTCAGAGAAAAAGAGAGGTTTTTTCCCCAAGTCTCTCATCTAATGTTAGCCAAGAATTAAACCAGCCTATTGGGTAGAACTAAAACCAGCTTATAGGAATTTGTAGACTTGATGTTTAAGATATGTAGTATTCCAGTATTAATGAATTTTGAGCATACTTCAAACTTTTGAAGTCCTCCTTTATTGAAGAGCGATCGATCTGCTAAGGATTTTTTATGCAATAAGCCTTCTCGTGCTGCATCATGTCTACAGGCTAAGCTGCTTTATCCCTTTGTCTGGCTTAAACTTCCTTCTCGGAATGGAACTGTTTGCTACTTGCGATAAGATTCTGGCTCAAGATAGTATTCTTTAATAATCAGGAGTGAAGAGATTTTCTGGAACTTACTTTTCTTGTAATTTTAGTTATAGGTTGGATTTAGAGGTTTTCTTCCATTATCATTATTAATAAGCTTCAAAGATGTATTATTGAGATTTCCATAGGGAATTAGGAATAGGAAGTCGCATGTCGTTTTCATTTTCCTTTCTTGTTCCTATTATAGAGCTTCTTTGTGTAAGGGTTGTCAATCTTGTTTTACATTTATGGAAGCATTTGCTTGTACACCTGAAGCTGTAAGGAACCCAATAGGCTATGCTTCAATGTAATTCATCTTTCTAGTTCTTTTATCTGAATTCAGCTTTCATTTAAAATTCCACCAACTGTGCTTTTCATGTTTTGCTATCCTAAACCTTTTTGAACTCCAAAGATATGTCCCATCCTTTCCTACATTTGGTAGTGGGTCTTTTTGTCTTATTTGTATTGCATCAAGGTAAGATCGAGGTTTGATAATTAGGCTTTGAACCCTGTTAATTGTTTGAAAAGATTCTTTTGAGTGCCAAATAATTATTCTTTCCATTGGCCTGAGGCTGAACACATTCCTAATTGATGATCATCACCTGAGCAGAGATGTATGCCTTACTATGTGCAATTTATATGCCCTGAAAGCAGTTTTGAATAGACATAGACTTGAGAATTATCCAACATATGTCTAAGGTTGCATTTGGTGCATCACCAGGCAATCTTAGAAGGTAATATGGATTGCCTTCAGGATAGATTGCCATCATTAAATTGTCAGTAATGTTGATTACTGTGTTTGGTATACAGATAATGTTGTAGTAAAATTGCTGAAAATTTTGATTAACATATTTGATATGACAATCAGATTACCGGTAATGTGAAATTAAATTTTTAAAATAATCCTAATAATTTTGTCATGGTGCTCTTCTTTTTTCCTGATGAGAAATAACGGGAGTGATGTGTGTGTGGTGGTGGCACGAAGAAGCGGCGGGCGAGGGGTGTGGGGGAACCATAGGCACTGGGGGGGCGGGCACATGTGGAGCCATGGGGGTGGTTGGAACGGGCGTGGAGGAGCTAGGGGGTGGTGAGGAACAAGGGCGGGAGAGTCGCGGACAGGCAAAGGGAGATGTCGGAGGCTCAGGTCGGAGGCACACGCGGAGGGGGGTGGTAGGGGAGGGGGGAGGGTTGGGCAATGGATTTTGTGTGATTTTTTTGAGAGATAATTTTGTCCAAAATTTTTATTGCAATATTGCCGAAGAAGTGATAATCTGGATAACCATCCCTCCTCAAGGCAATCTAGATTGCCTCTCATGAGGCAATCTGGATTGCTATCCAAAAAAGCATACCAAAGGCAATCTGGATTGCCACCCAAAAAAGCATATCAAATGCATTAATTCAGATTACCATATTAAATTGCTAGCAATCTGGATAGATTGCCAACTACCAAATGCAACCTAAGTGTCTGAGTTCAGGAACAAAATGCAGAGACATGTAGGAAGATATGTTCTTTTGATTGAATTATATATTTTCAATTTTCAAGAGTTTATATATTAGAAGATATTATTTCTTATGGTATTTTGATAACATTTTCCTAATCCTAATTACCATACATATTAGCTTAAGAATTCAACAAACAGGGAATATCCTAAAGCTATTTCAATACTTTTATCTTTAACTAAACTCTAAATGTAATAAAGCCCACTTCTGGTGCCATTTTGGTGGTTTGATATCATTGCTAGAAAAGCCACCTTTCCTGGATCTCTAAAAGATGCGATCCGAGAATTTTATAAATATCTAAGTTGAAAATGCATATCTAACTCATGGATATGTCTTCCTGTGTGGATTCTTCAAGGTGAACTATAGAGTCTAGGTATCATGGCTTGAAAGTTTAAAATGGTGTGTAACTTTACACCTTGTTTTACTTTGCTTATAACCTATGGACATCTTGTTTGTAACACTTTGGAATTCAGTTGGCAATAGCCATCTTCATAGTGATCTTTTGAGAAGTGAGGTGTTACTTTTCCTAAGAAAATGCCCTTTCACCTTTTACAAGCTAAAAATTATTTTGTATTCTTTGGAATCAAGTTGTTGAAGAGGCGAACAGGGTGATATACTCTCTGTTGAGAGGGACATGTAGTGTGCCAGTTAAAGCCTATGTAATCATGAGAATGAAATGGCATCTGATAACGAAATCTCTAGTTTTAAGAGAAAAAAAACTGTTAAAGAATATTAGTGATTTTAAAAGAGAAAAAAATTGTGAAATAGATCAGTAGAAAATGGTGAAGAACTAGAAGAAAGATATTGAAAATACAGTCATAATATCACAAGCCTTACATAATTATCAGGACATATTATTATGTGAGATTTTGAAGGCTATCATGCCAGCTTGTTATGGACATGTTGACATTTTGTCGCATATGCTGATAACTTAATTGGAGATGAACACAAATAGCATGTTAGCTGCTCAAATTATAATTCTATGTCAGATAAACTTGCTGTGGAGAAAGAAAATTGTCTGTAGAACAACTTGGGAATTTTCAAGGTGTTTAGGACATTCTGCATATACAGTCTGAGACTACAAATAGTAGAAATTACTTTTTGAAGATGGATGAATGTGTTCAGACCTGTGTGCTGGAAACTCTTTCTTGACTTTTACTCTGACATTTTTATACACATAACATTTTGTTAGCAGCCCATGTATTTTCCGCTATTGGATTGTTGCATAAATTGGATGAATAATAGAATGATCAAATATCTGTATGTAATGATTACGATTAAACACATTGATACCAATAAAAAAAAAAATGGTGTTCCTGACATTTGAAGGAATTGTAGAGGTACTAGTGGATTTTGTTGCATAATGCTTGAATTTAATGTCACATGTAGTTGGAAATGATCTGGATTCATGAAGACTGTGATGTTGATAAGACTATTTAGTTATAACAAGCTTAACAGTTTTTATTTAATCTCCTCGAGTTTCCAATAGAAGGCATGAGATTTCATGAAAATGTTAGAGTTGCATATAAAATCAGAGTCCCAGACTTCTGCTTCCTGACCTCAAGTCATTTGAACTTGGCTGTCTGTTGGTCTCCAGATTATGTTCAGTCGTTCTGAGGCAAGATGCTAAGTCTATGAACCTAAAAGGAAAAATAGTGAAAACAGTATCCAGTAGAAAGAGACCAGATAAACTCATAATATTAGAGGGAAGTTTAGAATTTGAAACTGGTAGTTTTCCAGCAGGCTTGTCCAGTGGGAAGATGGATGATGAGCATATGTTTTGACTGCTAAAAACCTCTTTGCTGACTGTGGTAATAATATTCAAGAATGGAACTACAGTTTTGGCCAAGCTATTTGTTCTCCATACCATAAGATTACATCAAGTTAGTTAAAATTTGGATGGTTGAACACTCTTGTCCAAAAGTGAAATGGTTAATAGTATTATAATTGATGGTTCGGCTCAGGATCATTGTGTAGATGTTGTATAGATGAATGTAATACACTTGCAAATTGTCCACTATGAGCTGTCATAACCTTGTATGAAAGTTGCTTCACAGTGCAGTTCTTATTTGCCAAAATTAAATTCAGATTTCTTTAATTTATTCCAATGGTCTCTTTTCGTTGTTGCTATAAATGACGCAATCTATTTGATTTTGTCGTTATAAAGGAAGCAGCTTTTGATATAGCACTTCCCAGGAGAAGTTTGATGGTGCAGTTCACATGTGATGCCTGTGGTGAAAGAACTCGGCGTCTTATCAACAGATTAGCCTATGAGCGTGGGACTGTTTTCGTACAGGTGCATTTTGTATTCAAGTCTTCCTCTAGTCTATGTATTTTTGTTTGCCAAAGCCTAATTACTGGTGTTTAGAATGGTAATATTGGTTTGTTTTCTCACTTGAGTTTTTCCATATTAAAATTATATGTATGACTAAAAAAGTGAGCATTTAAATTTTAGCTTATGATAAGCAAACTGTAAAATCCCACTAAAAACAGCTGAATAACTTTTCTTCAAGCAGCAATTTTATACTCATATTTGAATTAGGTTGGCCAATGGCTTAGTATGTTGTTGAAATTTCACTTAAAGAATGGTAAGTTTGTTTTGGTATTTCCTGCCTTTTATCTAATGTTATCTTCTTTCAGGAGTTTCCTCAGTGTAACTGATAGAAAAAGAAACATGTCTGGTAGTTAATAGTACGAAAATTGATCTCTATCAAATGGATGGTATTTTTTTGGTATTCCCTGCCTTCTATCTAATGTTATCTTCTTTTAGTTCTTTTAGGAGTTTCCTAAGTGTAACTGATAGAAAAAGAAACATGTCTAGTAGTTAATAGTACGAAAATTCATAGTAGTTAATAGTATGAAAATTCATCTTTATCATATGGATGGTGTTATTGTTTGTTGGTGTAAGGTGCCACTGCATCACAATGGCATTTTTGTCCTGAGGGGGATATTACAAGAAATATCTCCTTCTGTTCGCTAACAGCACAATCTAAACAGTGTGCAGGGTGTCTTGTGTATCACAAATTTGTTGACAACCTTGGTCTTGTGGTTGAGTATGATCTTCGGGAGGAGCTACATGGAGATTCTGATGGTAGTAAGTTAGATACAGCCTTGACAAGATATTATCTGACTATTTACATGATGCTTACATAGTAAATCTGAAAATACTCAGTTGCAGAGGCTGGGACTTCTAATTCCGAAAGCTGAAATATGTCATGGATATCTAGTGCCTGCCCAATCTACCGTTCCTAGAAGCTTCATGGTCCAAAACTCAGCATGGGCAAGGGCTAGGCAACAGAAGGGAAGCCATCTCCTTGACCTAAAAAAAAATCAAGTCAGTCTTTTGTTCTGCTCTTCAAACCCTACAGCTTTTCAACTTAACACAAATCAAGGTCAGTCAATGATGCTTTTCTTATGGTAAAGGTTATCAATATGAACAATAATTTGTCACCACTTATGATGGTTATGGAGGCAAATATTTTCATCTTCATCCATTTTAATTCACAAAATTTATGACTTCATTGCACATAAAGATAAATCTTGAAGATTGATTGGATTTCATGCTACAATAATTGTAATCAACCGTCAAGGCTCAACTAATCTGAAAGCTCAATTAATTAAAAAGAGAAGGCAATACACCTTAAATCAAGCTGCAGTAGCCAGTGGACATTTCGAATGGTGATGTGTGGGGAAGAAAAGAGAATGCAAGTCATGAGTGAGTTTCTCTGAATCTTTCAATAAGCGATTATTTTGTAGACAATATACCAAGTACAATCTAGGGCCGCGCGCGTTAACCAAATCAGAAAATTGTTTAGATGTTCTAGTGGCGGACATTGAAGTCCAAATATTCTTTTACGCACTTGTAGTTATACAAGCGCTGAGCCTAAGCATGTAGTTGGCGTCCTCCTTACCAGTGGATAATTTTTTCAATAATCTGGAATCTTGCAGCATTATTAATCTAATAAAGATGTTTTCCCTTTTTCTTATTATCGGTAGGAATACAGTATGCAGAAGAAAACTTGTTTGTGTTACTGATATTAGGAAAACTGCAAGCTGACCAGCATAAGAATTGCCATTTCCTTTTCACTAAGAAAGGAAGTCCATTTCGTTTGTGTAAGTTATCCACCTTTCAATTAATATGGTAAATTCAACTGATAAAAGTAAATCTTTGCATTCCTTATTTTTAGTCCCTGTGGTGGGTCTGTCCCTTGCCCGTGAATCTGACCTGCTCCAATCTGTGTTGGGGTAGGTAAATGGATCGGCTAAATGGGTCAAGAGATGAGTCGAGTTAAAAATTAACAAATTTACTGGTGAGATGGAGTGGGTCAGGGTTTGCTTTTGTCTCAACCTGTGAATACGTCCCATATATGTGAAAAGTCTATACTTGAAAGTACTAACACACACACCCGCCCATCCATCTATTGTTGGTTTTTTATTTGAATAAATGATTGGATTTTTTTATTATGATTATTTTATGATAATACGGAGACGTAGGAATTTTGGTAAAAAATTTATTTATGAGATGAGATCTATTAACAGATCAAAGGCATATAACATGTTAGGATTGGGTTGGGTTGGGACTGATTGTAGCAGGGGCGGATTGTAAAAAATCATCAATAATGAAAATTTAGATTTTATTAATTTATTTAAATTTAAATGGGTTTTTATGGAGCATGTCAGAATCCAAGTTTTTGAAAATGGAAAGGATTTGGATCATGTTTATAAACCCGTCAAGGGTTGATAGAGCAGAAGGAATTCATGTATCTAACTCATGGAGTGGGTCACGGAAAAAATCGATTCGCTCTAAACCCGTCCTATTGTCATCTATACACTTCCCTCCTTTCTACTACCATTTTTCATCATCAGTCCTTTTTCTGGCATATCTATGGCAGCGTTGACTTCACTGGCTTTTCCTGAGTAGATCTTTAGCATGTTCTTCCTCAGCCTTGATTTCACTGGCTTTTTTTCTTCCCTTCCCTTGGTGGAAATCGACCAAATCTTGAAGAGCAACGTCAATATCATCATTCCTCATCTGCTCTTCTGCACCTCCACTTCCCTTATCAACCGTTCGATATTCACGAACAATTGGTGTTCGTGATGGGATGGTGGTTGGACATTAGATGCATGCGCGATCCGGCCTGGCTGGAGCAGGGATGGGTCAAGCTGTTTCCTTGTAGTTGGTAGTGAACACGACGACCCGCTCCTCTCCATTCGTTGAGCGGGCCTAAGAGTGTCACCACTCACCTCAGAGACATTGTTAAATAAACCGATTGCAACAATGATCTATGATCGCTAGATCAGATTAGGATTGTTATGGAATATGAGTCAACTTTGTAGGTGATTGGGTCAATGCTAACCTTGCGATCTCCTGAAGAGGAATTCGATCTGTCCTGTGATCCACACTCCTCCCTCTCCCCAGCTCTGCAGTGCAATCAATTAATGCTCTCAATCACTTGGATGATCGACCCAACAGTCCGACGGGCGATCTTCATATGGTCGAATTCCAGATAAGTGAGTTCCAAATTATAGACGCAAACTTGAGATAGCCTTCCTAATCTTCTTGTGCCAGTCCGTATTCACAAACCTTGCTAGATCCTCCATGATTTTCTGCTTGAGCTCTGCGTCTGTTGCTAGTGTGTCAAATGCTGGACGGTGGAGGTTAATTGAGCGCCATGAGTCCATCAAGATGAATGTCCTATCCTCCTTAATTTCAAAGTCTCATCATAGGCACTGGTTCCGGAAAAAGAATATTCTCTTTCCAAGGATTCCACATCAGCCGCCGACAAAAAACATTAAGTCCATGAGCCTCCGTATCTCCATACTTCAATTCCGCCATTGTAACTCTATGCTCTTTCTTTTCTTACCAGCCCATCGGCTATTACCTCCTTTCCTTCGTAAAACCGTCCACTGATGTGCAGAGTGGCGAACTCTTTGGAATGCTATCAGCTGGTTAGCTTTGGCTAACCTATTTACCATTTCTAATAATACAGCCAGTTCTTTTTGTTGAGGACTCGTTTGATTTTCAGGAAGAAAATTTATTCACTGAATTTTTTTTTTTGAAAAGCTGATTTATGAGAATATGATGTGTGGAAAAATAATTTGGATATCTTTAATTGACCATAAAAAAATGACATATTGTATGATGCTTTGTATTTGATTGAACATCTATTTTTTTGAAAAAAAAATTATATTAAAATATTTATTATATCTTTAATAAACAAACTGATTTTATCTCATTCTATGCATGGCTTCAAGAGTATTTTTTTAAAAAAAATGATTTTAATTTTTTTCTTATAAAAAAATCAAAAACTCATGTTCTGCGTGGACTATTCTTTTCAATGAAATATGAGAAGTTTATTTACATAAAAATATTATTTTTTTATTTTTTTAAAAAATTTCAATCAAATAAGAATGATTTTTTTTTTAATCATATTTTCTTCTCTCCTGTTCACCAACCATACGAGTCTAAAAGAAAGAAAGAAAGGAGCATGGTATTAGGAAGTACGAAGAAGAATATTCTCATATATAATTACTTTGTGCGGATTATAAAAAGGCCAGATCCAAAGCACATTAAAGTCAAAACATATTTTAGATGCTCCAAAAAATTTTAAAAGAAACTTTGTATGGATGATTAAGTTTTAATGCATGGCAGAACTTCTTGTCATGCAAGGGCTGAACCCAAGCCGTTGGCGCCCTCCTCACCAGAGAATGCTTCCTACACTCTGGGATCTTGTTGGGGGGGGGGGGGGGGGGGGTTGTGGTGTTTTTGATGTTGGGGTGATGGTGGTAATAATAATAGTAAAGTAATATATGATTATTAGGAATCATGTTTCGTATTGACACGTACAATTTTAAAATATTTTTTAATATACCACGTGGCGAGATGTTTGAGTCTCAATCCGATGGGAGGCTTGGAGCGGTCGTAAGAGAAGCTTAGGCAATAACTGGGATTTTGTGTTTGGTATTTGGTTTCCCGTTCTCATGAGTCTCGATCAGGTGGGAAGCTAGGCTTAGGGCTAGCCCTCCCTCATCGGCTTCAACCATGTGGCCCTCCTGTCGGTGCAAGCTTGGCATGCCTCTCCATTGCCATGGCATCCACAACTTGTCTCAACCTCTCGATCGACATCGTGCATCCCTTTGTCGAATGCAAGCTCGACATGCATCTCCACCGCCATGGCATCCACAACCTGCCTCAACCTCCCGATCGACATCGTGCACCCTTCCTCGAACTTCTGTAGCACCTCCACCACCCACCTCCACTTCCGCTAGCTCTGCACCCGCCGCCTCACCAGTATTGCCGTAATTGCATATGTTGCCACCTCCCGACAGGCGGAAGTCAAGTGTGGGCCCATCTCCTCCTCTTCTCTCTCCAAAAAAAAAAATATCAATCCGTTTGGGCCTAGATTAATCTCTCGCTCCACTCTCTCCAGGATTAAACGAGCATTTCTCCTTTTCTCAGGTACGAAGATTTTTTCTTCCTTCCTCCTCACAGGGTTTTTTTATTTTTTGATCGAAGCGACGGCGATTGAGAACGCAAAGCCGATCCTGATGGTGGTGGAATGGCGGCGGCGGGGGTAGAGAATGAGGATGAAGAGGAGGAAGAGAGCTTTCTTAGTATATTATTACATAGGATCCGGTATCACATGGTGCAACAAGAAAAAAAAAATAAAATAAGAAACACAATATAGATACGTGGATCGGTCTCAAACCTTCCTCCACGAGATGTACAAGCTTCACTATGAAAGAATAAAACAAAATCAATACAAGAGGAATTCACTACTCAATCCTTGTATAAGAGTCTCTCAACAAAAAAGTCTCAAAATCTTTACAAAAACTCTCTGAAACCTCTCTTGAAGCCTTTCTGCATCTCCAGGACATCACCAGCTCTCCAACATAACTAACGGCTCGTCAATTTGAGTTTAAGCTCAAGAATTTTAAAAATACTATTTCAGTAGGAATACAGAGTCCCAATCAAGTCTAGAACCATCCGTGACCGTCCGATCGTGATCGGCTCACATCAGAGCCATTCGATCGTGCATATCAAGGCCACTGATCACCTGATCAAATTCGAAATGAGTTTCGATCGTCCGATTGTGATCGGCTGCGATCTGGACCATCAGATCACGCAAAAACATCCCTGGACTGCGCATGGACCGCGTGTTTGGTCCACGTGGCCCCATGGACTGCCCAGTGCCTCACGATCCATGGTGGACCGCACAAGGGCGTTAGGCCTGGACGTCCGTGCGAGCGCCCGTGCTGGGCCGCGCACGCCTGCGCGCGTGGGTCTCTGTCGGGCCCGTCGGCTAGCCACCGGCCACCGTCGCCTTGTGCGTCATGCCACCACTCCGTTTGGGCTGTTCTTGGGCTCGTTAGATTCCGTTCGTCATCCTGGATCTCACTGTGGGTTTAATATAGACCGAATTTTGAGATCTATTTCTTAATAATTTTTACTTTGACTCGATATTCGGCCTCCACCTATCTCTGAGAGCCTGTAATCTGTCTCACCCCCACGTCCTGGGGCATGTCTGCTGTCTCATGGATGGGCAAATATGGGAGTCGAGCCAGGCCGTTCGATTCCATCTCCATCATGGGCTGTGTCCACTCTAACCAAAGATCTGCTCAGATATCCTGTGGTAATAGAAATCTCACCCTGTGACGTCGCCTCTCGTCCTTCCGAGTCTCCTGTTTAGTGCCCAATTCACCTCCACCTGGAGCTCCACCTCGCTCTGGGCTCCTCCTGGCTTCTAAAGCTCCATCTTGTACTGGGCTCTTTGCCAGGTAGTAATGTCCTCTCGTCCTCTTCTTTTCCTTCAAAATAATTCTATCGCTGCGCAACACCTTCAGGATTTCTGCACCTGCTACCATCCTGTAGCCTTTCGAATCCAATCTGCTCAGTGAGATAAGATTCCGTCTGAAATTGGATATATATTAGATCTCTCCCAATCTCTTCATTATACCATCATGTGTCCTCTAGCTGACTGTCCCGATGCCTCTGATCGCACAGCTTGATCTATTCAGCAGATAAATAGTACCCTCACTGCTCTCTAGGGAGTCAAACTGCTCCTCTCTGCAACATACATGATGGGTGCATGCAGAATCTAAAATTCACTGCTGGAAAGAAGTAGATACCTCGTCAGATATCTCCAGGGCATCACCCTCTGAATCGCTATTGGCCATCGCTGCAATAGCCCTTGTCCGATCTTTGAGTTGATGGCAGTCTCTGGTTAGATGCCTCAATTCGTCATATCGGTAACATCTAGTCTTGCTCAAGTCTCTCATCCTGAACTTGGATCGTCCTCGTCGCGATTTTCTGTCGCTCTGTCTACCGCCTCCTGCTCCTCCAGAAACCACCAAAGCTGAGCTGTCACCGCCTGAGCTTGAAGCTGGATTCTTCCTCCTGAGAACCTCGTTCTAAAAAATTGCCATCGTAACATCGTCCATCTTAATGGTGCTCTTCTCTACTAGAAAAACAGTCATCAAGGCCTCATACGAAGGGGGGAAGCGACGCTAGTAAGACCAACGCCCTAGTCTTCTCCTCAATTTTTTCGTCAATGCTGAGGAGGTTGGTGAGGATCCTCTGGAAGTGGTTGAGATGCTCCTGCACGCTCTATCCCTCAGTCATCCGCAGTCGGTAGAACTACTTCCAGAGGAAGAGGGTGTTGGTGAGAGACTTCGCCATGTACAACTCCTTGAGCTTCGACTACAGCACCGTCGGAGAAGTCTCGCCAAGCACATGGATCACCACCTCATCTGTTAGGTACAAGCGAATCATACTCACCACCTGCATTTGGAGCCGTCTTCAATCCTGCACCTCTATAGTAGGCGGCTTCTCCTCGCATAAGAGAGCATCTATCAACCCTTGCTGGATGAGCACGTCCTTCATCCTTGCCTGCCACAAGGAAAAATTACTTTTTCCATCAAACCTGTTGATCTCCATTTTGATTGTGTTTGTCTTTTCCATCTTCTATCTTGACACCACCGCTGCAATCTATGCTTTGGTACCACCTTGCTTTGATATCAATTGTTACGCAGGATCCGGTACCACACGGTGCAGTAGGAAGAAAAAAGAAATAAAAAAAGAAACACAATATAAATACATGGATCGGCCTCAAGTCTACCTCCACGGGACGTACAAGCTTCACTATGAGAGAATAAAACAAAACTAATACAAGAGAAACTCACCACTCAATTCTTGTATAAGAGTTTTTCAATAAAAAAACTTCAAAATTCTCACAAAAACTTTTTGAAACCTCTCTTGAAGCCTTTTTGTACCTCCAGAACATCATCAGCTCTCCAACGTAACTGACGGCTCGTCAATCAAAGTTATATAGGCTCCAGAATCTCAAAAATATTGTTCAATAGGAATACAAAATTCCAATCAAGTCTAGAACCATCCGTGGCCGTCTGATCGTGATCGGCTCGCAATAAAGCCATTCGATCGCACATATCAGGGCCACCGATCACTTGATCAAATTCGAAATGAGTTCTAGCAGTCCGATCGTGACTGGCTGCCATCTGAACCTTCAGATCGCGCAAAAACACCTCTAGACCATGCGTGTACTACGTGTTCGGTCCATGCAGCCCTATGGACCTCTCGACGCCTCACGATCCATAGTGGACCGCGTAGGGGTGCTAGGCCTGGGCGCCCACATCTTTGTTGGACCCGGCCGTGTTGCCGCCGGCCCACCGCCGTCTGCTGCCGCCTCGTGCATCGTACCACTGCTTCGAATTTTTTTTCGCATGTATCTTTGTCGTTTGCACTCCGTTTGGACTGTTCTTAGGCTCGTTGGATTCCGTTCGTCGTCCTGGACCTCGCTGTGGACTCAATATAAACTGAATCTTAAGGTGTATTTTCTAGCATCCATGATATCCTCGAGTCACTGGTGCGGCAGCTCGGTGCCCTGCAGGTATTCATCTCTTTCTCCGCTGTTATTGCTCCCCATGTCGGGCACCCGTCTTAAGGTTGACGTTCCCTCTCTCGTGGCAAGGGAGCGGACGAAGACGAATGACGGTGTTGGTGCGGCTGTGCGGATCTGGTTCCTTTGGCACCGCACCAAGGTCCAGGGTCTCAAGGTGCGGTCAGTCACGGTATTTCACCACCGATGTGGGCCCTCGCCATCTATGTAGCTTTTGCCGGGCTGTTTTCTTTCCATTTTAATTTTTTTTTCTCGCTAAAATCTTGATTCCTTTTCTTATGTATGAACAATTAAAACGTAGAGGATCTTTGAAATTGAAATAGAGTTGGTTTTCGTTTCTTGGATAGACATGATTTTTGAATTCTTCCACTGTTCATATGTTCTAATGTCTGTGCTGGTTTCTTTCCCTTAGCTAACATCTTGATTGCTATTCTTTATTTCGTATTGATATCTTCTGCCTGTCCTGATTCTTAGAAAAAGGATTCAATATGTACCGCGTATTATAATTTATACATGATGTTGGTCTTTTTCCTTTGAAATGAAACTTGCGTCCGGGTGATATCTAATTCTAAGCGGATAAAACCTCCCCCTTGCTTGAAGGCATTTGTTTTTCTTTGAATGAATGCTTGAAGGCATTTTGTAGGATTAGGCTACGACGGTCTTCCTCGGCCCCCCAGGCCTCCCGTTCGGGCAACTCAGCCTCGGAAAGCCCCACCTGGCCCACCCCTAAGGTCACCTCTTCCAATCCCGAGCCCTCCACCTCCCATAGCTGGTTGCCGCTGCTCTTCCGGCTTTTGTAGAACTTCAATGTTTCCTTGTCCATGGCTTGACCAACTTTGTTTTTCTTCCCTTGGAGGAATTGAACAAGCCCTTGGAGTGCAACATCAGCATCATCACTCCTCATCAGCTCTTGCACGACCTCCGCGAGGGTCACTTGCAGCTCCCTTATTAGCCCTTCAATCCCAAGGAGCAATTGGTGGTCATCAATGGCATGGTACTTGGGAGCCAAGACCCTGAATGACTAGAGACTAAAATAGCCCATGTGGATGTGCATGTCTGTCCATCTGCCGAGTGTATATGCGGTCCGATTTGGTCTGATTTGAAGATATTTTTAAATCAAATTAATAAATTATAATTTATTAATTTTATAAATAAAATTAAATCATTTTGTCACTCAAATCAAAATCAGATCAGACCGGTAAACTACGGTATGATCTGATTTGATTAATAATTTGACATATTGCAATACAGAAGGTAAAAAAATTTGAAAAAAAAAATATTCTAATCAAATAAAAATTGAAATTATCAAAATAGCTTTCGAACTAATATATAGTTCTGATTTTTGAAACCATTAAAAGTGAAGATTATGCCTATAGCCAACCAAAAGCTATGCTCTATTCTAGAATTCATGTGTCAGTATATATATACGCATATATTATGGTTTACGATTTGATCTGATCTAATATTTTTGCAAAATCAGACCAGATCGTTAAACCATTTTATATAAAAATCATAAATCAAATCAAAATATTTTAGTTTTCAAACCAGACCATACTGATAAAAATGGTTTAGTCTGATTTGGTTTAACAGTTTGAACCATTTAGTGAATACTCCTATTTGTTGCAGTAGTGTTGGGTGAAGCATCTTGTGAAGCCTAGTCCAATTGAGTCCATTTTGGATTGGACTCGACTAATCCAACCAACTTCAGCTCAAAAACTCAGAAGAAAAAAAAAAGATATCGGAACAAGGAAAACTCAATCCTCTGTTTGATCTCCTACTATGGAGGATAAGACTTCGCAGCTCCAACTGGTGCAGATATCGTAGGGCTAGTGCATGTGGTTGGAGGTTGTTGGGGGCTACTACAAATGACAAATGGTTTGTTGTATCTATTGTTGATTTAAGCTTATTTTTTGTTGATTTTTTTTGAAAAATTTTCCCATACCCTTGTGATTGATCACCATGGAAACCCCTTCCCTACTTTCTCTCCCTTCTTACTCTTCTCCGATGGCAGCATGATCATGCTGCCATGATTGAACACAATCATCCAAGATGACCCGGATTCCTCCCTCTCTAATTTACCTTACTTCCCTTGTTTAAAGATCTATCACTTTTTTCTCATGAGAAAATTATTGCCGATGACCGCAATTTAGTGCCATCATCGCTCGCCGATAAAGACCCACTCGCCTTCTTCCATTCTTTTTGAACTCGAGCCTCTATTTTTTCAATTTTTTAAACCTATTTTAAGGCCCTATTTTTTGCTTCAATCGACCTTGCTCTCGGGTCGTTGCCATCACTGATCATCGCCATCATCTTGGCCGCCTATTATCGAAGACCTCTTAGTTGTGCTGATTGTGACACAACCGAGCCACCACCCTCTTTTCCTCTCCTCTGCATCTCGTTGGTTGGGAAAAAAATAAAAGACCCTATTGTGCCATGAAAAAAAAGGAGAAAAAATAAAGAAAAAAAAGAGAGAAAATGAAAGAAAATGAAAAAGAAGAAAGATCAATCCCTTGATATGGTTTCCCTGTTTAGATTCGATCCACAATTTGACTAGATTTGGACCATTTTCCTCGATGATCGATCCGGTCCATATAAATCGGGCTCACAATCAGACTTAGATCGAGATTCAGACTAAATAGACTAGGCCTCTGATTGGACCTAAACCAAGTAGATCAGGCTGAAAAATTCAATTAGTGCAAAACTGAGTATATCTCTCCTTCCCATTTTAGTCAAACTATTCCAAATAGATTAGGCTTAAGTTGAGATCGGATGAAGTCTTTCTCTCTCTCTTTTTGCTATCCATGTTGGTTGATCTAGATTAAGTCAAAATTTCTTTAATTAGTCTATTTTTTTAATTGATAAATTAGATCTAACTTAGAAACTTCAATCTGTTTAGACTGAAATCTAGATTTATAATCAAGATGATTCTTTTGTATTTGGGTAACCACGTACGTCATCTCATTGCAAACTTACTGTGTTAGCAATTGATAGTAATTTAATTATTAAATCCAAGGTTTGGTCAAGACCTCTAGACATCATGCTAGATTTAGCTGTTTGGATTGGACTTTACCATGGGACATTCCAAGATATATGATGCCTTATAGAAGTCTAATAAAGTGTTTAATTATTTTAGGTTTTTGGACGATTTTTTTGATTGGTGAATTTCAAAAGATTTTAGAGTAGAAATTATAAGTTACATCCATCCCTTGTGTATTTAATCACACACTTGATCTTATCTATATTATTTGAAAATTAATATATTATTATTATGTTATAATTAAGAACTATATGAATGTTATATTAAAATGATTTGTAAAATATTAGATCAATTATGATATGGTTTATTTGGGCATGAATTGTATTCTATTGCATTGATAAATGTATTGACATTGCACAATTTTGCTACTCTCCGATCTGAGTATAATCATATGGACTGAGCATCTAGTTTCCTTTCGCACCTTCAGTAGGATGGTTATTAGCACATGGTGGCTAACGGTATGTTGTAGTTGGAGCTAGTTTTTTTTTTGGTCTAGCCAGTCGAAACTGATATAATGGAAGCATGTTTTTGCATGTGATATCTAAATTAGTTTTCTTTCATATCTCTAGTAAGTTGATCACTGATTTTTTACTAATGGATGATATGTTGTGATAAGGATCTAATTTTTTTTGGAGCTCACCACAAGCTGATCATGGCCATAGTCATGGGGACTAGGATAGAGAATGAATGGTTGATTCTTTGTTGATTTGAAAATATATTTTGGCGAAATGCAGTTTATATCTGAAAATTGTTGTTTTTAGACATGATATATTTCATCCATCCATTGGTTGGTTTGTTTATTTATGGAAAATCATGCAACTGCAAATTTATAATATACTTGATCCAATTAGAGGTTTTAATAACTTACCAAACTTGTAAAGCTTATTATCTTTCTTTCATTTTTTTTAGTTGTAGAAGAGTATATGGGATTTTGAACTAAGCAGGGAGCAGCTTAGGATTTAGAAGACATTGATTAGCTTTTCCTTAAATAAACCTGAGTTGGACATATTATTAGTGATTGTGGACCATTTTTTACTTATTTACCATTGCTTGAGTTGAGATAATTTGAGTATGTATGAATAAAAAAATATTTCTTACAGAATAAGTGGTACTAGAGCTTAGGCTCAAGATCGTACGAACGTGTATTAGGGAAAGGGTATTGGATGTGTCTGGACTGATATTTTTGGATTTGATTTGTAGCCGATAAAAGAACTATATGTTATACTGCAAGTTTTTGCGCCCAAAACTTATTCGGAGGGTCTGCCCATTTTTTTCCTTTCCGTTTTGGTAGATTCCAAGTCTTTTTCTTGACTGATCCGGTGGAAAAAGTAGTTTCTGTGATCTTTTTTTTTTTTCCCTTTTTCTTTTGGTTCCAAATGAGTGGCTCTTGCGGAGAGCAGTTTTCTTATGCCCCAAGCAGGCCTCAAACCCAACGGGGCATAAAATACTACCTGGAGACTCGCCGACATTGTTGACTCAATTCGAGCCAGTGACAGAAATCTAAAATTATTATAAGAAGCAGAGGGATAGAATACCACCGGCCAAAGCGCGGCAATGGCAGGCAGCATCGGTGCTGAGTGCGGCAACAACGCGAAGGCAGAGTCTGCGGTAGTGCAGGCCACACTTGTTTTGTCTGTCATTTTCTTGCTTAAAGACGCAATGACCAAGTTAAAAGAAGGTTTGTCCCATTGCATGAACAAAGACCAATCGGCACTGAAGCCTGATGAGAATCTTATATGAAAGTAGGAAAAGAAATTAGAGCGCAAGAACCCTGGAAAACTGTTAATTAGAGACGTGTGCATGAATACGACAACGATTTGATGCATTGCATCCTATCAATACTTGTGCATCATGATAATGATCTGGGAAAGCAATCTTAGCTTCTCCTCTTCTAACCTACCTCGATAACCTGCCTCGATAATTAGAAACCATAATAATGAATCAATTCATCTTCAAGCGCCGAATGTAGTTCTTACATCAGCCACAACAAGTTTACATGAGATATCTGAGTTGATTCAAAATGTTGATCTGTACACCAAAGCTCTATGGTATTGCTATTTTCATTTATTTTTATTTTTATTTTTGATAACAAAAGAACTGGTATGCTACAGCCTCCTATCCTGTACTCCAAGCAGACATTGGAACCCAAATAAGGTAACAAGCATGGTCGGCCCCATGGAATGTTAGAATCTCGGGAAGTTTTTTGTGCACCCTGAGCAGTGTAGGAAATTCGATGTGGAGCGCACAGTCTTATTCAATTGGTCCATATAGTCACCATTTTTCAATGTACATTTAATGCTTGCAGCTTTATATTTTCGTTTAAAATTTCAAATGACGAAAATGTTCTTATTTTTTGAAAAAATTATGACATTCTATATTCATATTATGACATCATGTGTTCAGAAAGTTATAATTTTTATCCAAAGAATGTCATAATATAACACAGGATGCATGGGATATTATAATTTTTTTCAAAGAATAAGGGTATTTTCGTCATTCAAAATTTTCAAACGAAAAAATAAAGCTACAGGCATTAAATGTGCGTTGGAAAGTGATTGGATAAAAATGTTCCTTCGATATTATGATATCCTGGATCGTATTATGACATTCTAGGTCATATGGTGACATCCTACATGCAGAAAATCATAATTTAACACGGGATGTTATAATATACACAGGATATCATAATTTTCTGGATCATATTATGATATCCTGCGTATAGAAAGTCATAATATGTTACAAAATATTTTAATTTTTTTCAAAGAATAGAAATATTTTTATCGTATAAAATTTTAAACGAAAAAGCAAAACTGCGAGTATTAAATGTGCATTGGAAAACAGTGGCTACGTAGATCAATCATATAAAATGATGTGTTCTATATCAAATTTTTTACACCGTCCGCGATGCACAAAAAATTTTTCTTAGAATCTCATACATGAAAAGCTTTGGTTGAGGATCCAAAACAAGCAACTGGAGCCACAGGCCTGCTCCCCTCTCCGAGAGCACAAAAATAATAGTGGCCTAATGGAGCAGCTGTAGGATATCTTTGAGTTTGGGGAAGACAAGCAGTATAAAACTTAACTTCGTTGTCTTTAAGCTGTGCTCTATAGAATTACATCAAATATGAGACTTGAATTGATTTGTTCACTTTTCTCAAGTCTTAGAATCTCTTTGATTATTAGATCGATTGTTGAGGATATGAACAACTTGCTAGTTTTGTCCATCATAAGATAGAGAAACAAACATTATATCACACGATAGCTCAGCAAAGATGTAGATGATATGAAAATGTTGTTTTATTAGCCAATCTTATTAATTTAGAGAATAAAAAATCTTGGCCAACACATAATGGAATACTCCCAGCTTTAAAAAAAGATGGGATTTATGACAACTGTTTACCAAATACTAAGGTAAATGTCATATCCCAACATTCTAGTAGAGATTCTCCTTGTCATGCTTTCTTGAAGATAAAAAATAAATTATTAATCTCTCCTTTTGAGAGAAAAAGTGAGGGACAAACTCACTCAGAATTTTACTTAGAAAATGAAATTCCACCTTCCATTTAAAGCACATAAGCTGAAGCTTTACAAAAGGACAATTAATTATTTAAAGCACATAATATGGCAAATGCGGTTTTCGGGATGTAAAATGATGCTATAGAAGCGTAAGCCACACTGCTTCAGTTTGGAATGTCAGCAGAAGATTTAGGGATTTCATCTGCTCCAATAAACCCATAAAATGGGAGCTGTAGCGGGCTATGTTTCAGGTCTCAAAACGGGTTGAGTGTATATAATCTGTGAATTGTATGTTCATGATCAAATCACTTACGAATGGCACTGGGAGCACCACTTGAGACTGCTTATAGCACCCGGCCCCGCAATCATCTCTGCTATCGAATTTTTGTCTCAACCTTGGTTGTTCTTTCCTTCTTCGACTCTGCCCATATTCCTAAGATTCTTGATGTAGATTATCATGGGAGACATGATTATAGATGCCGTCTTCGTCTCAAAAAGAGTTCAAACACTTGGTTATCATCCTCCATGTGCAAGTCTCTTCCTCATCAGTTGGAAATCAGTTGTGTTTTTAGCATTGGTTGGAAATTAGATCTTTTAGAGACTGTTTACTTCCTTCATCTTCACTTGGTGTTTATGAGAAGCATTATCTAGAAGACAGGGTCTAACCCATGACCCTGACGTCTTCTTGCTACCGTATGGTTTGATTCTCCTGCTTTGCCATTATTTTAGAGCAGCTGTCTTTTCAACCTTCGGATTCTGTTTCCTGTTCTCTTCGTCTTTTCTTTTCTTCTATCTCCCTTTCACACCTTATAATATCTTATAATACTCTTTGCTCATTAATAAATCCAGGATGGCACATCACGTTCTTTTATTTTTATAAAAAAATATTTAATTGAAGAGAGTGAAGGTTTAGAATCGAAATCAAAATAAATGACTCTCATTCTAGTCATTGATTGAAAAAATTTCATTCCAATTCTGATTTCAATTTTGAGATGGAATGAAAATGATCCAATCTATATAGAACTCAATTCCTATTCTTCTTTATAGATTTAAATTTTTATTTCAATTTTGATTTCGCTCACAAATCAAATGCTTCGAAGAATTTGATCATTCTAATTTTGATTTTAAACCATTTCGATTATTATTTTTATTTTGATTCTGATTACGGACCAAATATCTCCTAAAATTATTTATTTTTATTCGTTACAGTGATCCATCCATTGGCTATATATATATATATATATTCCATCGAAGATGATGAGAGACGGGAAAAAAAAAAACGCGCGGCACCAATTATTTCAAAATTCTTTATTTTCTTTCAAAAAAAAAAAAAAAAAAAAAAAAAAACACTTTTTTCGTTATCATCATCATGCTCCTGGCACCTGCACACCAGTCTCTTGATCCATTCTTGCGACATGTTCGACGGGATCTTCCTTGACCTTGGCTCCGCTAGCTTTCTTTTTCTTCTCTTGGAGGAACTCGACAAGCCCTTGGAGTGCAACATCAGTGTCATCACTCCTCATCAGCTCCTCCGCGACCTCCGCCGGGGTCACCTCGACCTCCCTCACTAACCCTTCAATCTCCGGGAACAAGTGGTGGTCATCAATGGCATGGTAATTGGAAGCCAAGACCCTGAAAGCATGGGGACCACAATAGCCCATGTGGATGTGCATGTCCATCCGGCCCGGCCGGAGCAGTGCCGGGTCAAGCCGCTCCTTGTAGTTGGTGGTGAACACAATGATCCTCTCCTCGCCACAGGTCGACCACAGTCCATCCACAAAGTTGAGCAGCCCTGAGAGTGTCACCTGCAACACATGGTAACACATACCAAAGTTGAATCCCAGATCATGATCGTAATGAACCTTCCCATATCAAGTAAAGATCGTAACAAGTTGGGTGTAATACGACAGGATCCACACTAACCTTGTCATCCCCTGAAGATGAATTCGACGATTCAGTCTCCTCCCTATGCTGCAGCTCGGTTGCGCAATCAATGTCCTCGATCACTAGAATCGATCGGTTCGACATTCGAATCAGCAATTTTTTTAGCAAGGCTGAATTCCATCCCACTGCGGTGAGCTCCAAATCATAGATGTTAAACTTGAGGTAGTTCGCCATCGCGGCAACCAAGCTCGATTTGCCGGTCCCCGGCGGGCCATATAGCAAGTACCCTCGCTTCCAGGCCTTCCCAATCCTCTTGTAATAGTCCTTCCTTTTCACGAACCTTGAGAGATCCTCCATGACCGTCCTCTTGAGCTCTTGCTCCATCGCCAGCGTGTCGAATGTCGACGGGTGGTGAAGGTTTATTGGGACCCATGACTTCCCCTCGTTCATGTAGATTTGGAGCGTCTTCTGCTCTTTCTTGATTGCTTTTGCTCGGGCCAGGATGAATGGCAAGTAAGAATTCAACGCCTCGTCCCTGTGCTTCTCGTGGAAGCTGACCTCGAACGACCGGAGTTCATTTTCAGTGATCGGTTGCCGGAGGTTCTTGTTATGCGATCCCTCCGACTCTCGGCACAGGAATCGCCACTTGAACTCGATCCCTTCGAAGACATCGATCATCTCGTCGCCTGGTTCCAAAGAGATGACTATGCCCTTTGTTTCACCTACTCTGCTAACCCGCAGCCTCTTCATGGAGCGGTTGATCCTGGTGGCCAGGTAAAGATTTGCGGCCTCATAAATTTGGTTCCTGGCGTACTTTTCGTTTTCCTCGATGACGATGGTGTGCTCAGAGGGAGCACGGCTTCCAAAGATGTTGAGGCTGGAAAGAAGGAAGCTTTGGACTTCGTGAGGGAGGACCTCATCGACGACGGAACGGAACTCCTTGACCACGGAGCGAACCAGCATCGCTGAGGCGGCAACGGATGCGGCGGCGGTCAGGGCTTTTTTGTAGGATTCTGTGGCTTTGTCGAACGAAGCCATGGAGGTGGATTCGGTGGGAGCACAGCGAGGTGTGGGATGAGGTCTGGCGGTTGGGTCGCAATTGCCCTCTGTTTTAGGTTAGGAGAAGAGGGGGAAGGGGAGTTAGTATCGGATTTCTCCGGGTTGATTTTTTTGGATTCGCTTTTTGGTCTAGAGGAGGAGAGAGGAGAAGTGATATCTCAAAGGATGAGATGGCGTTCGATCTGCAGGTTTTCTAGCCGCAGTGCGCCCCAAAGCTCCTTCGGAAAGTCTTCCAAGTCTTCTTTCTTTTCTCTTTTTTTTTTTTTCTTGGGGGGGCGGTGAGGGGTGGGACTCCAAGTCATTGTTCTGCTCTGCCACGGCTTGCTTTTTTTGTCTTTATAGCCTCCTTTTTCAGATTCCAAGTGATGGTTCCGGTGGAGAGAGGCTTTTTTTTTTTTTTTTTTGGTAAAGCAGAGGAAGCCTTGCTTTGTTGGGTCATAACCAAGAGTGCGAAATACAAAACGATTACAGCACAAATGACTGACAGCAGTGTAACAAACTGACGGAAATATATACGATAGCTGCATAAGGAGGAAAAAGGAACAAGAGAACAATTGAAACGTAACAGTCCAAGACAAAATTCAAGATACAGTAGATTTTCGGGAAGAGCTTCTTACGGAGAAGAAATTACTGCATGCAGCAGATGCAACGAATCCGAGCAAATCCTGGAGTATATGCACGGTGGATAGCGTACAATCGAGAATTGATAAAATACAAGAGATAGCATAATATGTTATTCATCATGAGATTTTATATGATCCAAATTACATATGGTACATGTAATATAAAGATCTTATAAAATATATATATATATATATATATTAATAAAAAAAATTCTATAATGTGTATCTTGCATCAATCAATAATAAACTAATACAATATTTGCCATTGAAAAAGAGTTCCTACAGAGAGACATAGTTTACTTGGACACAAAGGCGTCAGGTGTGACTTGAGCATTCGAATACTTTCTGATCACAACACATGTTATGGTTTGAATAACAGGGATGATTTTTCACCAAAAAAAAAAAAAAAAAAGAGGTGATTAGCATGTCCCAATAGCAAATTTGGGGCAGATCAAAAGCCCACATCAATATATATATATATATAAGCGTTTGAACTCCACTAGCTCATGCTAATTAGTGTTTTCTGGGGGTCCAATTGCACTATGCTTGATTGTGGGTTTGATGAAGCTGGATTTGAAATTAATTTTGAGATCAAATGAGATAAAGCTTGATTTATTTACTGTAATGTCATGTTCAATTCACGTTTAGTTCCAAATGGAGCTGAATGCGAGCTTAATTGATGAGTTTGGTATTTCTAAATAAACCTCAGATCAATTCAAGTTTGACAAAGCTCAAATTTAGCGTGAATTATAATTTAATTCAAGTTTAGTTCAAGCCCAAATTAGCTCTTAGTTGAACTATGAACAAAAAAAATATAAACTTATTTTCCTAGTTCAAGCTTGATTCATTTACTTTGAACAAGTCTTGAGTTGAGCTCTTCTCTCATCGAGCTCAAGCTAAACTTGACCTGATCAATTGGTTTGATAGCTCATGTTTGTATCACAAGAAACACTATCTATAATCTTCTAAAAGAAGGAAGAATGGATTAGTATAGGTAAAGGAGGGGTGTCCGTCTGTTGGATTACAGTTACATTGGGTCATATCCATATTCAAAACCAAAGTATATGCTCCAGATCCATACTCAAAATCAAACCCGATTAGAACTTTATTTTTAAACCCAATATTTGATCAAAAACAAATCTGATTTCAGGTGGAAAATCATGTATTCAACAAGTTATTTTGCTATACTTTTGGACTACTTTTTCGAATTATTCTATACATGCAAAAATAGTATTTCATAAATTGAGAAACATAAAAAGATAATAACATAAAAATATAACAATTGTATCTAAAAAGGGCATCTTTGTGGAAAAAAAATTGAAGGAAATAATATTCTGCAACAATCCAACTCAGTAAATATTACATGATAACAAATATATTGCAAAAAAAAAAATTTTAAGACCAACTACTAAACATGTTCATAGATGACATGCAAAATTTAGTGGAAAATGATGGGTTATGATTTTACTACTCTCTACTTGATTGTTTTATAATTAGAAACTTATATAATACATATATACACACATACGTACATACCCAACCCAGGAAGATTCTGACTCTAATTTTGCGATCCAGACCCAATCCAATAGCTTATTGAGTTTATTTTTCATACTGAATCCTATGTTCCAGATCAGTTTCGGAATGGATTCGCAGCTCGTAGGTCTCCATTGACACCTAGAAGGCAAAAAAAAAAAAAAAAAAAGAAAAAAAAGGGCTCAACCACCATGGTTTCGTAGTTAAATGCATTAAAAACCTCAGTATTAACTTGAAACATGCTCATTGTTCAAAAAAAACTGATCTTATGAATTGACAATGAGAAAAAAGGGTTTTTGTTTTTCGAAATTGGCATAAACAAGTATAATTCAAACTAACGCTTGTCACATGGTGTCCGATCATTCACGTGTTCTGGACAAGCGCTAGAAATATTCTACGAGGAGTGGAACGGGGGAAACAAAACGAGGAATCCTGGTCCAAAACATGAACTTGGTTCTCACAAGACTAATTAGTGAGACTTATTAATTTCAGTCTCAGACTTTATCTGTTTGAACCTGGAGAACCATTAATTCTTTTTTTTTTTTCCTGCTCTTTTTTGGGGTAGTGCAACGAGTAAGACTATAAACAAGCGAAAAAACATACAGACCCACAATACCTCAACAACCTTTTTACTACAGAAAGCTATCGGTATCCCATTGCGATCCCTGGCCATCCCTGCTTGTCAGCATATTTGAAGATCAGAAAACCATTAGTTCTTCTTTAACATGCTTATGGTAGGGTATAAATAGCAGCTGGCTCGACCGTGGAAAGATAAACGGATAGAGAAGGTGCGTTGCTTTATTGCGTACCAGCTGTCATAAAATAATAGCTAGAATGGTAGCTTCTCGATCCCAACTAATAACATGCTTCGCGGTCTAATCATCTCTCCAAAAGTTAATTTATTGATGTGATCGGACGACGTAAGCGACAGTGTCGCCAGTGACAATTGAGAAGACGCATAGGACGGGTTATTCTCACGGAGTAGTAGCCATGGTCTTACATCTCTCATGGGGGCTTCTCTCAGCCGTTAAATAATTATTGTCACAAAGAGAAGTAACTAAGGTTTCAATTTCATAGTTTGAGGTATATGTTGCTAGTCTTCATTATTTTCTTTTCTTAATTCACATCGCTGATCCACACTTGAAACTCTGATCCGGCCCCACCGCAAATAAGCTATGGGGTTTGGCCTTTGCGCTAAAATTAGTTTCTCACGTGCTTACTGCGTGTGAGACTTCATGAGTTTGCTTTGCTGGGAAGTCACCCCAACTAAAGGTTACAACACCTCGATTCTTACAAGCATACACCCTAGCAATTTTAATGTCACACCCCGAACCCAACACTCGGATCGGATACGTGATGGCCGCACACTCCTTAGAGCAAACCCTAAAGAATATGCAAGACCAAAATAAATATTACAACCTTAACATCCATAACAATTAATTTCAAATATAATTCATAAAATCTTGCATAATTACAATTTAAATTTCTTTAATTCCCTGATCAGATACTATGACACTCTATTTATCCTTCTGCTCACACGTAAATCCAAGCCATAGCCAATCATGAACATCCTGTAACTCTGAGAAGAAAAAAAAAAGATAAAGGGGTGTGAGCCTTACAGCCCAGTAAGAATTCCCATATCACACTGATATAGTAATATAGTCTGAAAATAAGGATAAGCAATAAAATATAAAATCTCATGTTCAATGTCCAGAATAATGCAAACATTCATAAATTTTCTGTCTTGTCAAAATAGATGCATCATCATATATTAACAGGTGAAACACTTTTGTTCAACAATTGTTTCATGTCTTATTTTTCATTTCTCCTTTCATAATCACATGATTTTTAACAGTTTCCTTCTGGTTCTGGACTATCCAAGTCTATACCTCAGTCATCATCCGGATCGAATCCATTTAAAAAGTCTTTCAAGACTGTCCCAGGATGAGCTCCTGGCCGGCTGTCCCACGTACCAAAGCCCGTGAGAGGCTGTCCCAGGCATAAGCTCCTGGCGGGCTGTCCCAGGCATGAGCTCCTGGCCGGCTGATCCACCTGTAAGCCAGTGGGGGCTGTCCCAGGCATAAGCTCCTGGCGGGCTGTCCCAGACATAAGCTCCTGGCCGGCTGTTCCACATGACAAGGCTAGTCCATACTACATATCTCTTTCTTTTCATTTAATCATTATGTGTTTATTTCATCAATCAATTCTGTCTTGCATTATGATCAATTCAGATATGTCATATCCATATAATCATGCCATCAATCTCTGATACATATATATTGATATAACATACTCATGCTCAAAATCAAATAACAGTATCTCAGGTATAATAAATTCATCGATCTCAAATCCGACGATGCAAAACTAATGATGCAAAACCAATAGTAAAATAGCATATATATATAATAGTGATCATGTACAGGGATTCTTACCTTTACCGGTGACTGATCCAAACACAGAAATCAATGTTCTTCTTTGATTTATGAATTTTTTAACAAAATATTCCACTCGATATCATTTGCAGATGATCATCTCTTCGTAACCCTGATCAATATAAAAATCACATATGGAGAAAATTACCGATAATCGACCTGATAACACAAATCTAGGATCTCTCTTAGGATTAACCAAAATTAGGATTTACCTAAGTATCTGGATCCTCCACTGATCCATAAGACTTCTAGAGAGAAAAAATCCATGAAGAGAGAGAAAATTCTAGAGAGAGAAAGTAGAGAGAGAAAGTGGAGAGAGAAACCTTCGTATCCTTCCGATGAGGCACTCATGATCGAGATCATCAGAGGTCCTATCAGGGTGACTCAATATGAATCAAGTGTTACAATTTCGAATAGAATCGGACTGGGATCAGATCTATCGCACGAATTTCGGAGCAACCTCAATTCATCATATTTTTAATTCAAATATATCCTAGGGTTCATGATGCAATCAGAGAGGAAGAAAAGATCCTAGAGAGACAAAATCCGTAAAGAGAGAGAAAAGTCTAGAGAGAGAAAATATAGAAAGAGAAGGTAGAGAGAGGAGAGAGAAAAGAGAGAGAAAGGAGGGAGAGGAGAGAGAGAAAATTTCTCTCTCTTCTTCTTCTTCTTTTTCTATTTTTATTTTCTTTATTTTTATTTTTCTTTATTTTTATTTTTCTCTTTTTCTTCATTCTTTTTTCTTTCTTTTTTTTTTCTTTTTCTTTTCTTTTCTTTTCCCTTTTTCTTTTCTTTTCTTTTCTTCTGCTTCTTCCTTCTTCCCGCGGTCAAAAACAGAGAACCCGCGCTCTTTCCGAGCGCCTCCCCCATATCCGGCCAGGTGAGCCACCTCCGGCCACCCTTTCCGGCAACGTCCCGATGCCGGTGGTGCTACCCTGTCGGTGGCAGTGCCACCGTCCCTGTTGCCGGCGGCAGAAAAGGAAAAAGATCACACAAACAGGGTATCCCTGTTTGAGCCCGAACCGGCACCTCGCCGGCTTCCCAAAAACACCGATGACCGGAGAATAAAAAGGAGAAGAGGAAGTACCTTGTTCCGGCGGCCAAAACAGCTCCGGCGACCTCTTTTCTTCCGATCAACCACCACGGAAATCTCTGAGAAAAATTCCTCAAATCCTTTGATTTACTTCGAAATTTTTGTTGTAAATTCCTAAAGGAAGGTTGGAGGATCTTATAGTGGAGGTTTCCTACCCTAGTCGGACTCTTTGAGTCTGATTTTGCCGGAAATCGTGAAGGAAGAAGACTTCGGCTAGGAGTCTTCCTCCTTCTCTGTTCTGTTTTTTTTTTTTTTTTTTTTTTTGTGTTGTTGGGCCATCTGGGCTACAGGCCCAAGTAAACGGGTTGCTACATTTAATGAGCCGCTCGGTGCCTTCCACGTGTTGTACACATGGCCGAAATTGGTGTGCTGGAGACGGAGATCGGAGGGAGGAGCGTGCACCGTTAAAGAAGGAAAAAAAAAATGTCGACCCCTAGTTCTAATGAAGAGAGGGAGAAAAGGAAGTTGATATCTTTTAAAACCTCCTAATTCTAATCTACAGAGACAAGTGAAAGATGGTATCTTTTAAAAATATTTTCTATCTTGCTTGTGTGCTGCTCTCCAGTGATCTTTTCTGTCCTTTGGTTTTATTCCTTTATATGTTTTAAATGGATCATTAACTTTCCATCCATCAAATATTGATAATGAAGCATGTAGGTTTTATTCCTTATATGTTTTAAATGGATCATTAACTTTTCATCCATCAAATATTTCATTCGATTGGTCTATTTAGTTTGGTATTCGTCTCTGTTTCAAGCCATTGTATCCAATGAAATGAACAAAGAGCTTCTTGAATTATATAAATATTAAAGATCATGGGGACCTGGGGGACAGTCTGATTCAAGTTTTTTTTTTTTTGATATAATCGGATGATCATATTAGTTCAGTGTAAGTACAGCTCAAAAAATCAAAATATAAAATATCATACAGTATTTTTGAACAATCGTTATCTTGACGTCAGGTCTAATCTAGTTTAGTTTATCACGAAAATGATATTCACTTCCATGTGATAAGAATATATATTGGTTTGAACACGTAAGCTTTCATGATTTTCTTGTCTTCTTAGTCTTTTTTTTTTAATATTTCAATAGAATTTCTGTTATCATGTTTGAAAATGGAAGTAATTTTCATAAATGTTTCTGTCAAACGAGCTCCTCCATCTTTCCATTAGGGATGGCAAAATCGATCCGATCCGATGAATATGTACCCTACCAAATCCGATTAAATCTAAAAAATAGGATTTCATCAGATTTGAATTCGGATAAAATTCGAAAACTATAGCACGGATATGAGTAAAGTATGGGTAGTATTGTTTTCTATTCAAATCCGAATCTGAACCCAATCCAAATCTATAGATATAAGTAATATCCAAACCTATACCCAAATATATATGCTTATCATTCTGTTTTAGTAATTTTGTTTTGATTGATAATATGCATAAAATTATTTTGATTGTTTATATATTCTGTGTTGAATTGTAATTCTATTTCTATGTTTGATTTCTATAAATCTGGAATTATAAATTATGTTTCATGTTGAATTGATAATTCTATTTTGATTGATAATATGCATAAAATTATTTTGATGATTTATTTTTTTAAATATGAGATAGGTATGGGATGGATATGGATTGGATATAGAGAAATAGATTATTCTTGGATATCTCCGAACTCATTGAATATGGGGATAGATATCTCTTTTCTTATCCGATCGGATATCGAGTAAGATTTAAGTATAGAATATTAAATTTAAATTTAAGGATGGATAGTATAATACTCGATTTAAATTCTATCCATTGCCATTCATACTTTCCATCAAACTAATAGACTACAGGAAGGAGAAGTGTGAAAAGGCAGCTCTTCCCCTTGACCTACCTTCAAAGATTATGCTGTCGATATTTTTTTCTCAAATCTTCCTTATAGAAATTGTGTCTTCCTAAGAAGGTGCTATATATTTGTTTTGTTTTTTTTTTAAAAATATTAACATTACTGATGGTTTAATAAAAACCTTAATAACATGCAGTGCCATAAAAATGCTTGATGTTCTTATTAAAAATGCACTATAGTTTTCTAAGAAAAGGTTTTCTCTAATTGGAGGCTCCTAAAAATTTCTGCAGGATATCGTAAGGCTCCCACCAAAGTTTCTAATATCTGTGTTTAACTGTAAACATTATATGAAATTACATTAGTGGCATTCAACAAACTACTATGTCTCGCACATCCTGAAAAATTCCAGTAATAGCCATGTATGATATAAATGCTAATATGACTTTATGTTTGGAGAATTGCAGATGCTCCTCTTTTCTAACAATTGCACAATCCTCAATTTCTTTTTCCCTCTCTCTCTCTCTCTTTCTCTCTCTCTAGAGATAGAGAGAGAGTTATGGGTGCATTTAGAGAGAGAGAGAGAGAAAATTATGGGTGCATTTTTCTGATGTCTTGCTGTATTTCTGTTCTGCCTGTTGCATGCAGGGTTGGGGAACTGTTTGTGCTGACTTGTACTAGCTGTTACCTGCTGCTCCCTGGTCTGGGAACCAGCAGCCGACACCCCTCTGCCCCCTTGGTAGGTGGGTGAATTGGCCCGGACCCGTCTGTATCGTCTGACACATCTTGGTACACTCCCTTTTTGGATTTTTTGGATTTTTGGAGATGTTAGATTTTATTACAAACTATCCTGTATAGTGAGAGCATATTTTGGATTTTTTTTTTTTTTTGAAAAAAAAGGATAGTTTGGAAGATTCAATGGAATATGTCAAAGGATGAAAGAGTATTCACACTACTTTTCCACGCAGCTAATTTTTCCGTTTGCCTTGGCTGCAAGGTTCCCATTCTGTTGACTTCCAAGCGTCATGCAGCTAATTTTCTGTTTACTTTGGTTGCAAGGTTCCTCGCTGTGGCGACTCCAAGCGTTCCAGAAGAGCGGTCCTCCCGACCACAATAAAATAGTTTGTCGCGCCTAAAACACGAGATAGCATGGCCATACTCACAGCACAAAAGGATACATACAGGTAGTGCGGTGATTAGGATATTGTGTTGGACTCTGCAGATTAGCATGGCCTTTTCACACTTCTCCTTCCTGTCCATGCCAAATGGTATTTGCACCTTGAGAAATACATGAATTAAAAAGATAAAGTTTCTAGTTTTATCAGCATGATTTTACATTTAAACTGAAAGGCTTTATTTTCTTCAAGCACAAAAATATTCTTATGGTATGAAAACCAGGAATTAGGGATCGATCTGCAGAAAGAAAAGGGTGAGCTTAGACTGGAACATTAAATAGTGAGAAGATAATGCCATCATCGATTTTAAATATTCAGGAAAATTACCAGGAGACTAGGGACTTCATTTTTCATAGAAAAACGTATGTTAAAAGTGGAAAACATAGACTTATTAAAACTGTGTGGTGTTATATAACATAAATGTTAAGGCACATTCTTACGGCTAAATGTTAAAACACTTGATGCAGCACATGCTAGATGTATGGCCTGCCATATATCGGATGTTTAGACTGGCCTAGCATTGTGGAGAGAGATGTCAGACGCATGCCCTCTCCCTCACCCTGTTCATGTCTCAATGACCTCGTACACCCCTCCATGCCCTTCATTCTCCCGTACACAACTTGCAGGATGGCCTCCCATCCGGCCGAGCGTGGCTCCTCTAATTTCTCATCCTCGCTATCGTAATACCACCACTTCATCCCTTTCTCCCCTTGCCTCGCCATTGGAAGCTGTCATTGCTGATACCATCATCTCCCTCTTTCCTCTTGCTCTACCCAGTTACCCCCTCCTAAGTAGCGACCGGTCGTTGATAGCCGTTGGATCCAAGTGCCAAAAAGGTTATCTATTCTCCTTGTTTCGTGGTTGAGCTCCATCTCCATCGTTGGCTCTGATAAGTGGCTCCAAGCCCAGACTCTCTCTCGCATGCGTGCGCTCTCAATCCCTCCCTTTTCCCTCGAAATCATCAGGAGGACATCAAGGAGTTTGCCCTCTCTACCTTCACCTGCCCTCCTCTACCCTTGTGGTGGTTGTGGCCGGGCCACAAGCATACGGCTCAGTGCTCCTCTCTCTCTTTCTCTTCTCTTTTTATCTCTCTGTCTCACTCTTTAACCCTCTCTCTATCGCCCCCTGTGAGGATGGCATGGGTTGCTCAATGTCTCCTCTTCGCTTGCTAGCGAGGGCCACTCTTCTTTCTCTCTTTCCAAATCGATATGCACAAATTTAGAATGATAAGTATATCAACTTTATGAGCTAAATTTCTGCTTATGTTTCTTACAGATAATACCTTTATATTTCTATCCCTTCGGCTTCATTTACCCCTTTTTTTTTTGGGGGGGGGGGGGTGGGGGGGGGTTGGGCGCCTACCCTGTTTTAGCTAGGTTGTTCGTTTTCGTTTTTCTTGTTTGGCTGGTCAAGCAAAGAACTTTTTGTTGGAAGGCCTGAGTTCCAGTGTCCATAAAAAGGATCGCCGACCCGCCTGTGTGAAGAAAGCTATCTTAGAGTTGATTGAGAATTAATTATCGTCGTTGCCGTAAGCTTGTTGAAGGTGGAGGGGAAAAAATTGAAAAGAAATAAGAACAATGCGGAAAAAACCTACTTTCGCTTTGACCAGACCAATGTGTTGCCTAGAACTAAATAAAGTCGATGATGACGACGGTGGTGAGATGATTACAGAACTACAAAAGGCAAGTCAGAAAATACACCTAGTCAGATGACTCTTCTCATCATAAAGAGCCGAGTCCAATCGGTCGACACGCTCCACAATGCAGAATAAATTGCTGGCGGTCTCCAATTTTTGCTGGAAAATTGCAGAGGCCAGCGGTTCAAAAGTGGTCAAAAAATGCATCGAGTAGGTTGAACCAAAGAAAAGTCCTGATGCTACTTCATTCCTGCGATGGTCCATCCATTGGCATTTTTTTTTAAACACATTTTTTCATTCAAGATGGTGAAAAACAAACGAACAAACAACCAAAAGACCGCACTAATTATTGTCAAATCTCCTTATTTCCTATTCGCAAAAGGAAAAAAAAAACTTTTTTCTTTTTTTTTTTTTGGTTGGATCCGGCTACTTTAAAGAGCCCCAGCGTATTATTTTTTTTTTTAAAAAAAGAAAACTCTCTTTTCGTCATCATACTCTTTTTCTGGCACCTACACACCAGTTCCTGGATCCATTCCTGCGACATTTTCGACACCTTCGTCCTCGCCGTTGGCTCCGCTCGCATTCTTTTCCTTCCCTTGGAGGAATTCGAGGAGCCCTTGGAGTGCAGCATCAGTATCATCACTCCTCATCAGCTGCTCTGCAACCTCCGCCGGGGTCACCTCCACCTCCCTCACTAACCCTTCAATCTGAGGGAACAGTGGGTGGTCATCAATGGCATGGTAGTTGGAAGCCAAGACCCTGAAAGAATGGGGACCACAATAGCCCATGTGGATGTGCATGTCCATCCGGCCCGGCCGGAGCAGTGCCGGGTCAAGCCGCTCCTTGTAGTTGGTGGTGAACACAATGATTCTCTCCTCGCCGCTGGTCGACCACAGTCCATCCACAAAGTTGAGCAGCCCTGAGAGCGTCACCTGCAACACATTGTTCCACATACCAAAGTTGAATCCTTGACCACAGTCGTAATTTTCCCATATCAAGTAGAGATTGTAACAAAACAGGATTCCTACTGACCTTGTCATTCCCTGAAGATGATGAACTCGAGGATCCATCCTCCTCCCTCTGCTGCAGATCAATTGTGCAATCAATGTCCTCGATCACTAGAATCGATCGGTTGGACATTCCGACCAGCAATCTTTTTAAGGTCGAATTCCATCCAACTTCAGTGAGCTCCAAATCATAGATGTCAAACTTGAGATGGTTCGCCATCGCTGCAATCAAGCTGGACTTGCCGGTCCCAGGCGGGCCATATAGCAAGTACCCTCGCTTCCAGGCCTTCCCAATCCTCTTGTAATAGTCCTTCCTTTTCACGAACCTTGCCAGATCGTCCATCACCGTCCTCTTGAGCTCTTCCTCCATCGCCAGCGTGCCGAATGTCGATGGGTGGTGAAGGTTTATTTGGAACCATGAGTCCCCCTCGTTCATGTAGAGATGGAGTGCTTTGTCTTCGTCCTTGATTGCTTTTGCTCGGGCAAGGATGGATGGCAAGTAAGAATTCAATGCCTTGTCCTTGTGCTTCTCGTGGAAGCTGACCTCGAACGACCGGAGTTCAGTTCGGGAGTTGTTGTTATGCGATCCCTCCGACTCTTGGCACACCAATCGCCACTTGAACTCGATCCCTTCGAAGACATCGATCATCTCTTCGTCTGGATCCAAAGAGATGACCATGCTCTTTGTTTCATCTGCTCTGCTAACCCTCAGCCTCTTCATGGAGGGGTTGATCCTGGTGGAAAGGTAAATTTTGGCGGCCTCATAGATTTGGTTGCTTGAATACCCCTCGGTTTCCTCGATGACGATGGTGTGCTCGGAGGGAGCACGGGTTCGAAAGATGTTGAAGCTGGAAAGAAGGAAGCTTTGGACTTCAGGAGGGAGGAACTCATTGACAACGGAGCGGAACAGCATCGCTGAGCCTGCAAGGGATGCGGCGGCGGTGAGGGCTTTTTTGTAGGATTCTGTGGCTTTGTCGAATGAAGCCATGGAGATGGCTTCGGTGGGGGCACAATGCGGTGTGGGATGAGTTGGATCGCAGTTGTCCTCTGTTCTAGGATTGGAGAAGAGGGGGAAGGGGAGCTTGGGTTGGAATTGGATACCCGTGGGTCGAGGGGAACTCATATATGGAAGGATGAGATGGGATTCGACCCACTTTCCATACCTCTCAATTTCTTGCGCTGCAAGCTACTCGGCACAGTGCGCCCCAAGCTAGTAAGTCTTCGAAGTCTTTTTACTCTTTGGTCTCATTTTCTGTAGATTCCGAGTGAATGTTCTGGTCTTCCAGGTCATCGTCGTCGTCTTTTTCTTCTTTCTACCCTTCTTTTTTTTATCTTCTTTTTGGTAGATTCCAAGCGACTGTTTCGGTGGAGAGTAGTTTATTATGATTTTTAAAAAAAAAAAAAAAATGCGCACAGCGGCACCGCAGAATATGGTGTGCTGGTGGATGATGTTTCACACAAAATGGACGGCTGCGCATGTATGCGGGTCGAGCGATGCATGACGTGCATATTATTTGATGGCCACCTATCTTACGATAGCGTCATCGATGGGTGCACCGCATCCGGTGGTGCCGTGTGCTACAGGAATCTGCACTCTTCAGATCACAACCGAGCCATTTGCGAAGGCCTCAGACTCGAACAAGGCATGAAAAAGATCCTGATCACAACACAGGACTAGACAGTGCTCTAAATAAATGGAGTAATTTTTTAAAACTTCTGTGGAGGATTTTATCGCCGTTTGGCTGCGAGATCTTGCCAACGACGAAAGCAAAATTATTAAAACCTTTCTTCCTTTTTTCTTCACGGGTCATTGTTTTCCCTTGGCTAAAGCCGGCATCGGATCTTGTTGGGGGATACCCACCGACCGACCGATCGACTATCGGAGGGTCCGACCGGCTGGCGGCCCGACCGACCGACCGACTATCGGAGGGCCCGACCGGCTGGCAGCCCGACCGACTAACCAACGGCCCGACGGACGACTCTGACTGGCCGATCGTAAGTCGGGCGACAGGCCGACGGACGCCATCAGCGACTAACTGCGGCCATTCCACGGTCCATTCCCGACCGACTAAACCCAGAGGTCCGGTAGCCGACCCACATGAAGCTCGCCGACCGACGGAGGAGTCCGACGCCACTCTGCTGGCCACCGACCCTGGGTCGGCCGACTCCACCAACCGCCGTACGGCCGCCAGACGTTGTCAGCTCTGACACGGACATGCGGCACAGTTACCTAGGGGCATTGTCCCGCCGAGAGCCGGGTCAACCCTGGTGATTAGACGGCTACACGGCGACATGACATTTTCACGGCGGCTCTGACAGCCTACAGTGAGTTGACAGTTCCTCACTTGTCCGCGCCATTAATGATGGCGCCATACCGTGCTCCACTATATATACCGGGGAAGGCAACAGTGCAAGGGATCGATCCGCCCGTCTCTCCACATACGCAGGCTCGCTCCTCTCTCTCCTCTCCCTTTCCTTCTCAGAGCTCTCTGTCTGCATTTCACTGTTGCCCAGTCACCTCTCTGACTTGACCGTCGGAGGGTCCCCGCCGGAGCCGCCTCCGGTCAGTGCGGACTTCCTTTTGCAGGTGCACGCTTCCCGGCGATCGGGCGACGAGGCGATTGGCCGCAACAGATTGGCGCGCCAGGTAGGGGCAGCATGACAAAGACAAGAGCTCAACGATCGAGAATCACTGGGTCGGCAAGGCGTTCTTCCCGCCGGGAAGAAGCCTCCCCGCCCCCACCGGCGGCGGAGCCTAGCTCTCCGCGCCCTGCAGTGACTACGGAGGCCCAGATTGCGGCCATCGTACGGCAGATGACCGTACTGACCGACGCAGTCAAAAGCCTCCAGCAACAACCGGCGGCCCGACCTATGCCTTCCAGGAGCAGCCGCCGACGGCCGCGCCGACCCCTGTCGCCTCCAAGCGAGCGCTCTCAACAGCGCTCCCACGGAGAGGAGGAGGGGCGACCTCGGCGCGACGACCGACGGTCCCAGCGGCCCTCTCCTTCCCCGTTGGAACGGGCGAGGAAGGAAAAGCGGCCGCGCACACCGTCGGCCTCTCTTCAGAATCTTCCGGAGGCTCCACTCCCGGGGTCTCCCAGCATCGACGAGCGGACGACTACGAGCGACGGTTCGAGGAGATCGACCGCCGACTCGCCCAACTGCAGATGGACGGCCAGAAGTCTTCGAACGACGTCGACTTCCAGACCGCCCAGCCTCTCTCTCGACTGGTCCTCGATGAGCCGATTCCCAGTCGGTTCAAAATGCCGAACGTGGAGCCATACGACGGCTCCACCGACCCAGTCGACCATCTCGAGAGCTATAAAGCTCTCATGACAATTCAAGGGGCAACCGACGCTCTTTTTTGCATCGGCTTCCCCGCCACACTTCGCAAGGCTGCCAGGGCTTGGTACTCCGGTCTCCGATCGGGCAGTATCCATTCCTTCGCGCAGCTCGAGCACTCGTTCGTGGCCCATTTCAGCACCAGCCGAAAGCCGCCGCGAACGTCGGATAGCCTTTTCTCCCTCAAGCAGGGGGAAAACGAGACGCTCCGACACTTCGTGGCGCGATTCAACGCGGCCACGCTCGAGGTCCGGGACCTCAACGAAGACATGGCGGTTTCAGCCATGAAGCGGGGCCTGAGGTCGTCCCGATTTACTTATTCTCTGGACAAGACCCTCCCCCGAACATACGCCGAGCTACTGGAGCGCGCATACAAGTATATGCGCGCGGACGAAGGAGCGTCCGACCGACGATTGGTCGAGCCCAGGGGTCCGAAGGAGAAGCGAAGAAAGGGTCGGGAGCCCGCCGAACCAAGCAGGCCCCCGGCCATAGTCGGCTTTCTCCACCCCGACAGATCCAAAAATCACCCCGCCGACAGACTCCGAGGTCGTTGCGTCCCAGGTATGACTCCTACACTCCTCTCTCCGCTCCCCGTGCGCAGATCTTGATGGAGATCGAAGGGGAAGAATACCTGCGACGGCCTCCGCCTCTGAAGGCAAAGGGCCTCGACCATCGGAAGTACTGCCGGTTCCATCGGAGCCACGGCCACGACACCGAGCGATGCATCCAGTTGAAGGATGAGATCGAAAATCTCATCCGCCGGGGGTATCTCGGCAAATTTCGAAAGGGTCCGCCGACCCGACCGACTGCCGATCGACGCCCCAGCCGACTGAAGAGGCGCCGACTAACCAGCCGACGGCTGGAGTCATCAACATGATCTCCAAGCGGCTGGGATCGGGGACGTCTACAGGGGGGAGCCGACGAAAAAGCCACGACCGAACGACGTAATCACCTTCGCGGAAGACGACGTTCGGGGCATCCAGACTCCCCACGACGACGCTGTTGTTGTGTCGGCGACAATAGCCAATTACGATGTAAAACGAATTTTTGTTGATAATGGAAGTTCGACAAATGTTTTGTTTTACTCGACCTTCTCCCGAATGCGACTACCGACTGATCGACTTAGTGGGGTCTCCACGCCCTGATCGGCTTTGCCGGAGACACCGTCACGACAGAAGGAGAAATCACCCTGCCCGTGACGGTCGGTACCGAACCACGGCAAAGCACAGTCTCCCTCATTTTCGCGGTCGTCCAAGTTCCTTCGGCCTACAACGCCATACTCGGGCGACCCGGATTGAACGCCCTCAGGGCGGTCGTCTCGACGTACCATCTCCTTGTTCGATTCCCGACCAAAAACGGAGTCGGGGAGATGCGCGGAGATCAACAGCTCGCCCGACGATGCTTCCAAATCTCCGCCCAAAGCGACGAGACAAAGGATCCCCTGACAATCGACAAACTGGATCAACGGGAGGAGGAAGAGCGGGGTTCGCCGGCCGAGCAGCTCGAGGCGATCCCGATAGGAGAAAATCCCGACAGAAAAGTTTGGGTCGGGTCTCGATTGCCCGACGCCGAACGCCACCGACTGACGGAGCTGCTGACGGCCAACGCCGACATATTCGCATGGTCGGCAGCAGATATGTCGGGCATCCCTCCGGAAACAATGACTCACCGACTCAACATCGACCCGACGATGAAACCGGTGAGGCAGAAGAAAAGGTCCTTCGCCCCAGAAAGGCAGAAGGCCATCGACGAGGAAGTGGACAAGCTGCTCGAAGCGGGCTTCATTCGGGAATCCACGTATCCCGATTGGCTCGCCAATGTCGTCATGGTCAAGAAAGCCAACGGGAAATGGAGGATCTGCATCGACTATACCGACCTCAACCGAGCATGCCCGAAGGATAGCTTTCCACTCCCGAAGATCGACCAGCTGGTGGATGCGACGTCCGGATTTCGACTGCTCAGCTTCATGGACGCCTTCGCCGGGTACAATCAGATCCGGATGGCGCCTGAAGACGAGGAGCACACCGCGTTCGTAACTCCCAAGGGCCTCTACTGCTACAGGGTGATGCCCTTCGGATTGAAGAACGCCGGTGCCACCTACCAGCGACTCGTCAATAAGGTCTTCAAAGACCAAATCGGCCGCAACATGGAAGTGTATGTGGACGACATGCTGGTGAAAAGCACGCAGATCCCGGACCATGTTCAGGATCTCGAGGAGACCTTCCGCACCCTTCGACGACACCGAATGAAGCTCAACCCGACCAAATGCGCCTTCGGGGTGACCTCGGGGAAGTTCCTCGGATTCCTCGTTTCTCAGAGAGGGATCGAGGCCAACCCTGAGAAGATAAAGGCGATCCTCGACATGCGTCATCCGAACACCAAGAAGGAGGTCCAGCAGCTGAACGGGAGAATCGTCGCTCTTAGCCGATTCATTTCCCGATCAGCTGAAAGGTGCCTCCCGTTCTTCAAGACCTTGCGCCAGGCGAATGGTTTCTCTTGGACGGATGAGTGCGAACAGGCCTTTGAAGACCTGAAAAGGTACTTAGCTTCCCCGCCGCTGCTCGTAAAGCCGCAGGTCGGGGAGACCTTGTATCTCTACTTGGCCACATCTTCTGAGGCGATCAGTTCGGTGCTCGTTCGGGAAAACGAGTGCCGAACCCATCAGCCCATCTACTACACCAGCAAAGTGCTCCACGGCGCCGAAGCCAGATACTCGGAGACGGAAAAGATGGTTTTCGCCCTGACCGTCTCCGCGCAACGGCTCCGACCATACTTCCAGGCCCACGCCATCGTGGTACTCACCAACCAGCCCCTGAGGGCCGTACTGCGCCGACCCGACACATCCGGACGACTCGCTAAGTGGGCAATGAAGCTTAGCGAGTTCGACATTCAGTACCGACCGAGGCCTGCCTTGAAGGCTCAGGTCTTGGCCGACTTCATCGCTGAATGCCCGACGACCGACCGAAGGTCGGGAGCTGAAGGCCCGGGACGAGATTCGGTCTCTGAGCCAGACCCGATCTCCACCTGGGTACTTCACATCGACGGAGCCTCCAACGCTCAGGGAAGCGGGGCCGGGCTCCTGCTCACGAATTCGGATGGGGTAGTCACCGAATACGCCCTCCGGTTCGACTTCAAGGCCTCCAACAATCAAGCCGAATACGAGGCACTCCTCGCGGGCTTGAGGATGGCGAAGGAACTGGGCGTCGACAGCCTCCGGGCATTCTCCGACTCTCAGCTGATCGTGGGGCAGGTCAAGGGCGACTTCGAGGCGCGAGATCCGACCATGATCAAGTATCTTCAGAAGGTAAAGGATCTCGTGGCCCGCTTCGGGCATTTCGAGATCTCCCACATCCCCAGGACGGAGAACGCCCGTGCCGACGCTCTCTCCAGATTGGCAACGTCGGCCTATGATTCTTTGGGTCGGACGTTTGTCGAAAACCTCCAGCAGCCGAGCATCGATCGGGTCGAAGAAGTGCAGCAGCTAACGTCCGAACCAAGTTGGATGGACCCGATCGTCCGGTACCTGTCCGACGGGACCAGTCCCGAAGATCCCGCGGAGGCCAAGCGACTCCGATGGTCGGCGTCGCAATATGTGATCATGGACGGCCGACTCTACAAGAGGTCGTTCTCCCTCCCTCTGCTCAGGTGCTTGGGACCGACCGACGCTGACTACGCCCTCCGAGAGGTTCACGAAGGAATTTGTGGGAATCACTTGGGGGGCAAGTCCTTAGCCTTCAAGTCTTACGACAGGGCTACTACTGGCCGACCATGAGGAAGGATGCGGCAGAGTTGGTCCGAAGGTGCGAGCCATGTCAGAAGTATGCCAATATTCAGCACCAACCGGCCAGCCAAATCACTCCCATTGTCGCTCCATGGCCCTTCGCTCAGTGGGGAGTCGATATTCTCGGCCCCTTCCCACCGGCGTCGGGCCAAAGGAAGTTCATCGTTGTCGCCATCGACTACTTCACGAAGTGGGTCGAGGCCGAGCCCTTGGCGCAGATCACCGAGCGTAAGATGGAGGACTTCGTCCAAAAGTCCATCATCTTCAGGTTCGGATTGCCGCACACCATCATCACCGACAACGGACGGCAATTCGACAACCAAGACTTCAAGGACTTCTGCGCCAGGTTCCACATCCGTCATCGACTAACTTCAGTCGGGCACCCACAGTCCAACGGCGAGGTTGAAGTGACGAACCGAACCCTGCTCCATGGACTCAAGACCCGACTGAACGAAGCCAAAGGTCTCTGGGTCGACGAGCTGGGCTCCGTCCTATGGGCTTACCGAACGACCCCCCGTGTCCCGACCGGGAGTCGCCGTTCAGTTTGGCCTACGGGACAGAAGCTATGATCCCGCTCGAGATTGGCCTGCCATCTTCAAGGGTCGAGCAGTACCGCGAGCCGGACAACTCCGAAAGTCGGAGGGCCGACCTAGACCTCTCCCCGAACTGCGAAATGAGGCTCAAATCCGAATGGCCTCATACCGACAGAGGGTCGCCCGGTACTACAACGCCAAGGTCAGACCAAAGCTCTTTAAACCTGGCGACCTAGTCTTGAGGAAGGCGGAGGTGTCGAAGCCCTTGGACCAAGGGAAGATGGCTCCCAACTGGGAAGGACCCTACAAGGTTGCTGACACCTTCGGGCCGAGAGCCTATCGGCTGGAAACCCTTGAGGGAAAAACCATTCCCCGGACTTGGAACGCCGACAACTTGAAGCTGTATTACCAGTGAATTCTGTAATTCAATCATCGGAATACAAGTTCAGTTTGAAAAATCGGAGTTCTAACTCTTCGACTACTGATCGGCGCTCAGCCCCGACGCATCGACGCGGACCTGGCACCGACGACACATCGGCCCCTTACACGGACCGATGCATCTACGATGACGGGAGTTTATACTCCTTCTACGGTCGAATTTTCGGGCAGAATCCATCGGCCGACTGGCCGATCGGGCCCCGACCGAAGAAAGGCTAAAAGCCCACGCGGCTGTTGCCGCGACATTCCGACCAGGCTACGGCCGGTCGAGGGATATTCGGCTTACCACCGTCTATCACATGACGCGACCTTAGTCGCACCCACTACTCGCCGACCGACCTACGGCCGGCTGAACGACACTCGGCTTGCCACCGTCTGTCAAAAGACACGAAACCCGACGCAAGAGCATGGGGACCCGACTTACTATCATGCCCCCGACACTGCGCCGGATGATGACCGGCTAAGTGCATCTACGGAGGTCCGGCCGCCGAACCTTCACTAGGTTCGGTCGGCTCCCTACTTGACAGATGCGCCCGAACGGCGACTACAATTTTTGGAAACCGACCTAAAGTCGGGACACAAGCTACTTCGGAGCTGGCAAGCCGGTTAAGTCCTACCGACTTACCCGAGTTGGCGACTTCTCTAAGTTGGCGACTAGGGTTCGACATTACAGCGATAAGAAACATTACAAACAAGAAGCAAAAGAGAAGACAATTTCATTCATTGATCAAAAAACATTACAAAGTCGGGCCGAAGCCCGATTACATGTATTTTCAAAAAGACAAAAATAAAGATGGTCGGCAGGGCCGATCACCCGTCCTGATCGATCTCTTCGACCGACGGAGGATCGGGGATGATCGGCGTCTCGGCCATAAGCAACGATTGATCGGCCGCCGAGAGATGGGCTTCGGTCGATAAAGGAACTTCGGTCGGCACCTGCTCCGGGACGGCTTCCTCCACCACGATGACGCCTCCCGACGGCTGGTCGGCCATCTCTTCCGTTCCTTCTTCTTCGGCTCCTTCCTCGGCGAACGGCGGGACGACTCGGCTGACGTCCACCTCCGGGTACAAGGCATGGACGGCATCCCGACCATCCTCGAACCCGACCCGGTAGGAGGCGAAGCCCGACTCGAGCATCTCCTCCTTGTACCGGTCGGAGGCCCGGAAGTCCTCAACCGCACGATCGGCCGACTCCCTCGCCGACCGTGCCTCGTCCTCAGTGTGGGCCAGCTCCTCCCTCGCCAACTCCGCCTCGGCCCTGGCAATTTCGGCGTCGATTTGGGCGATGGACAAATCCTCTTCGGTTTCCGCGAGCTTCCCCAGGCTGGCCCGAAGTTGCTCGCGTTCCCCTTGGAGTTCGGAGGTGGCACCGTCCCGTTCGCGTCGAAGACGACGCACGACCCGACCTTTGTGCTTGGCCTCCTTCTTGGCCGACTTTAGTTCGGCCATAAGCCGGGAGACCTCGTCCGTCAACTTGGCCTCCCGGTCGACCGACTCCTGCAGTTGGTCGACCAGCCTCCCTCTTTCGGCCTCGGCCGCCGCCGACCTTTCCTTGAAGGCTGCCCGAACGTCGCCGAACCTTCGGTATCCGGCCTCCAACTCGGACATGGTGAAGATCAGCTGCCGACGGAAAAAAGCTTTGTCAGAATTATGTGGCAAGCAAAAATTTTTCTAAGGAAAAAGGTGACGCGAAGCTTACCTCCACCATTGTCGGGTAGAACCGCGACAGCATTTCGGTCACTTGCCGAGACCGCAACGACTGAACGTCGGTAGGGAGGAGGATCCCCTGGCACAACCTCCTCGCAAGGTTGTGGTCGGCCAAGGCCGACGCACCCTCAGGGTAGTATGCGCTGGGGGGCATTGATCTCTCCTCCTCCGAGGGCTCCATCGGGGCTTTCCCCCGATCAGCTGCCCCGACCGACGGGGCTGGCAGCGATGGGACGCTGGAGTTCGACCCGGCGCCCCCCGTTGCGCCAGCGGACGCCTCCGGACGATGTTCGGCTTCCCGAACGACATCCGGCTCCACCCGCGGCGGCGAAACCGCCGACACTCCTTCGGCCACTTCCTCGGTCGGCCTCTCCTCGACTCGGACGGTCGGAGCCGCGAGGGCTATGATCGGCTCCGACCCCTCGGTCGCCGACGCTTCCACGGTCGGCGGGACTGGGGCTGGTCTCTTGGAAGGGCGCGAAGGGCCTGCCCCCGGCGCTGGCCTCTTCCTCGCGGCGGCAAATTGGCGAATTTCGGCATCGGTCGGCCTCATCCTCGGCGGTGTCCCTGCAAAACCGACCAGTGTCAAAGGCCGGACCAGAACTACCCTAAAGCCGAACAAAAAGAAAAGCTAGGGGATCGGGCGATACCTATTCGGGGGACCAGACTCAGGCCGGCATCATAGAGAGCTTGCTCGGTAACAAGCTCCCTCTGCTTCGGGACCGACATATCTTTGAGTCGGTGGAAGTCCTCCCGGTCGTCCACGTCGACCCGACTGTTGTCGTTGGCCTCAGTTCGGGGTACACCCCAGCGAGAAGGAAAGCCCCAAGAGGAGGAAGAGGAAACAAAGAAAAACTGGTTCTTCCATCCATGAATGGACGATGGAAGACCGGTTATGAAGGCAAGACCCTTCCGGGGGTTGAAGAGCCACCACCCTCGGGCTTTAGGGTGGGGTCGGAGCACAAAGAAGGCCCGGAAGAGGGAAACGCGAGGGTTGGTCGGCAAGAGCTGACACAACAGCGCGAAAGAAATGATTAGCCGGACAGAGTTCGGCGCCAGTTGCGCCGGACAGAGTCCGTAGTAATCCAGCAGATTCCGGACGAACTCCGGAATCGGAAGTCGAAGACCCGCACGAAGGTCCTCAACATACAGCGCCAGGTCGCCAGGCGGAGGGTTGTTGACCCGACCGCCGGCCCCTGGGGCGGAGAGCCGAAACTGCTCCGGGATGCGATAGTGCTCCCGAAGCTGATCGACGTTCGGCCCCGAAAGCGAGGAGGCCTCATCTTCCGGAGCCGATCGGGTGTCGTCGGTCGGGTTCCCCGACCGAGCTCCCTGAGTCGGTTTCCTGGTCATTGTGCAGGGACCGAAAGAAGAAAGAAGAGAAGAAAGCAAGAAGGGGAAGGAGGACCACGAACCCGATGGACCCTCCGGAAGTAGAGAAGAGCTCTGCCCGCGACGACCGAGAAATCGCCCGGACAGAGTTTCCCCCAGCAAATGGCAAATGTAGGTCGAGGTCCGGGAGGTCCTATATATATAGGACCGACCGACGGCCGAGATCCTTCCGCGCCGACCGAAGACCTCCAGATGCGCGACGCGTGGCGCCCGCCGGTTGGCCGAGGATTCGGCGCGCTTCGTCCCGGGACGCCCGCACCGCCCTCATTAAATGCCGGAGCGGACGCCGGCCAACCACCATGACACGCGGCGCGCGGGGTTGGCTCCGCAGTCGGCCGCCCGCGCCGGTCCACGTTCCCGATGGGACGCTCCACCCGCGATCGGCGCCGAATATCCGATCGACTGACGCCGTATCGTCCGGCACCCGATCTTCTGGCACCGACGTGACGGCTGACAACGACAAGACGTGGCGTCTGACACCTGACGCCGGCGCGACTTCCGGCATCGACTAGACGTTCGGATCACTTGGGATTCGTGAGATGTCTGACAACGGATCAGCCGGCGGTACGGTCGGATCTGCACATGCGACAAATCCACTCCCAGTCGTCCGGCCTTGCTACCCGAATGAAGGCATCGGCCAGCTCTCCACCCGACTTAGGAGTGGAGGGGGGCAACTGTTGGGGGATACCCACCGACCGACCGACCGACTATCGGAGGGCCCGACCGGCTGGCGGCCCGACCGACCGACCGACTATCGGAGGGCCCGACCGGCTGGCAGCCCGACCGACTAACCAACGGCCCGACGGACGACTCTGACTGGCCGATCGTAAGTCGGGCGACAGGCCGACGGACGCCATCAGCGGCTAACTGCGGCCATTCCACGGTCCATTCCCGACCGACTAAACCCAGAGGTCCGGTAGCCGACCCACATGAAGCTCGCCGACCGACGGAGGAGTCCGACGCCACTCTGCTGGCCACCGACCCTGGGTCGGCCGACTCCACCAACCGCCGTACGGCCGCCAGACGTTGTCAGCTCTGACACGGACATGCGGCACAGTTACCTAGGGCATTGTCCCGCCGAGAGCCGGGTCAACCCTGGTGATTAGACGGCTACACGGCGACATGACATTTTCACGGCGGCTCTGACAGCCTACAGTGAGTTGACAGTTCCTCACTTGTCCGCGCCATTAATGATGGCGCCATACCGTGCTCCACTATATATACCGGGGAAGGCAACAGTGCAAAGGGATCGATCCGCCCGTCTCTCTCACATACGCAGGCTCGCTCCTCTCTCTCCCTCTCTCCTTCTCAGAGCTCTCTGTCTGCATTTCACTGTTGCCCAGTCACCTCTCTGACTTGACCGTCGGAGGGTCCCCGCCGGAGCCGCCTCCGGTCAGTGCGGACTTCCTTTTGCAGGTGCACGCTTCCCGGCGATCGGGCGACGAGGCGATTGGCCGCAACAATATATAAAGAAATAGTGGAGGTTTTAAGATAATAGTTGTTGCAAAGGTTTGGAAGCCCCGTTTACCCAAAAAAAAAAAGGTTTGGAAGCCCCTTTTATTTATCATACACGTACTGATTGGTATGAAAAATTGAAAATTGCTATTTGAGGCAACGCAAGACTGAATCCTAGCACCAAGTCCACGGATATATTAACCTTTTAAAAGTGAACCGGGTACTTATGACCGCACGCGCGTGCCCAAAGCGAGTCTGTTGCGTTGGAACTTTCTAATTCTTTCCATTTTCCCAGGTGACCAAATGGACGAAGTCTGGTACACCATCTAAAACAATGACTCGGTTCGGGTTGCGTCCGGAACTAAATAAGGCAAACGGGAAACGCCTTGAGAATTCTCTAGTGCATGCTATTTTGGTCACATGGACCTCGTGGCCGTTTAACCTGACAGATTTTTTTTTTATTTTTTACCCGTTAGAGCAGCCGTCGAGCAGTATTGATGATGCAGCACACAACAGGTCGCTGGAATCAACCGGACCCGTCTTTTTTAAAAAAATATAAATTTTTTTTTTGAATTTTTCTATGTAGAGCTAGAAAAAAAAAATCTGATAAGATTTTTTTTCTTCTCATGAGATTTGGATCAACTCATTTTAAAATTATTTTTAGATATTTTATTTAGTGCAATCCGTATGTATTCTGTGACCTTACCAATTGCGGTACTAGTCCAGTCCACAAATTTCACATGATTTTTAATCTAATCCCATGAGAAAATCAAAATAAATTCTTATTGATCTGCTTCTTTTAAGCAGAAAATGAAGACTTATTTGTTGAAAATTTGAAAACTAGATATCACTTGATGTCGCTTTCATTTTTTATTTTTAAATATTTATTGTTTATGTTTTTTTTTAGAAACATATGTATTTGGTGTACTTAATTATTTTAGAACTAAATAAGATGATGGTGGTGGAAACAAAATACTATGTATATATCTATGCTATTATATTCTTAACTCATAAAAATAGAACCCACCGGCCCGTTACTCTTTCAATTCCGTTTGCAACGGTTATCAAACTCTCACACGATGTACTCTCCCTCTCCCTCTACGCTAAGAGTTAGGGTGGAGATTCTGCAAGAATGGCATATTGATGTTATGGACGTGTTAAAAAAATGAACTTGTGAGCTACAGCTCCTACTATCCTTTGATTCTGATCTCCAGAAAACATGTTCTTGATTGCAATTTCTACATGTCCGGTTCAACGCTTTTTACTCACTCTAAAACTCTTATTCACATTTTACTTCTAAGATATTAAGAAGCAAATAGAACTCACCAAAAGTATTATCCTAAAAAAAAAAACCCAAAAATATATATACGTCCAATTTTCGATTTTCTATAATAGAAGCTTTTAAACTAAAATGAGAGCATAGTTGTTCATCAAATATCTGCCCAACCGTTTGCTTTTAGGAGCAATGCCTTATTCTTCCACGAAACAGAATTCATGTATATAACATCACCCTCCTCTAACCAAAGAATGAAATGGCATAACCTTCTACCTGATTCACTTCCCATTGGACTACTTTCTGCACACGTGTTTAACCATCAGCTCCAAGCCGCTTCCAGCCATCTCTCAGGTGAAAACTATTGGTTGGTTTAGGTTCTCCGTGGACCACAAATATTTCATTAGCTAGAATAGGAAAATAAAGGAAGATTTTGAGAAAATTTTTGTAATTTAGTCTATTTGATTTCATAAGAAATTACAGTGTTAAAAATATGAAGAACTAGAGACAAATCCCTAGTTCTAGTTGCAAATTAAAAGCAGCTCTCTAGTTGAGTTTCAATTAAAAGTAGCTCCCCATTTCAAACATAAATTAAAAGAAACTCTCCATTTGTGACTAAAATTATTCTCATATCCTTATATAAAAAGGCAGTATTTTTTTACAATAAGGTAGTACTGTTCTATAATAAGACAATACTGTTTTATAATAAACCAATATTGTTTTATAATATCTTTATATTATAATAAGGCTGCACTATTTTATAATAAGGCGGTACTATTTTACAATATGATAGTACTATTTTATAATAAAATAGTACTATTTTATAATATCCTTAAATTACAATAAGGCGATACTATTTTATAATAAGATAGTATTACTTTATAATAAGGCAGTACTGTTTTATAATACCCTAACATTAGAATAAAGCAGTATTCCTTGACAATAAGGCAATGTTATATTACAATAAGGCAGTACCATTTTATAATATCGCAGTATTGTTTTAGTGTTGCTTTATAACTGCAGGGGCAATTCGGTCATTTTATGTCATTTGGAGAGCTATTTTTAATTTATATTTAAAATAAGAAACTATTTTTAATTGAAATTCAATTGGGGAGCTGTTTTTAATTTAAAATTTAAATGAAGAGTTTTCATTAATTTACTTTTAAAAATATAATTTTAGATATTAAAATTAATAATTAATAATTATATATTTTTAAATATTTTATTTAAATAGCTTGCATGTAAACATATAGGATCGGAGAGATATTATTTTTATTGTTTCATATCTCTATCTTTTTTTTCTTTTCTTTTCTTCTCCTTTTTTTTCTTGGATTGTGGGGAAGGGGGGGTGGTTGAAGTAGAAAAGGAGAACAAATGTGGAACTAAGTACAACAAAAACAGAAAAACCAAACGCATCAAAAGTTCATAAAAGATGAAGACGTAGAGGAAACTATGAATCGGTCGTAAAACTAATAAAGAAATGCAAAATCAGCCAAATAGTCTGCTACCAAATTTGCTTTCCTATAAACATGATGAACTTCGAAGGAAATAAGTATGGAAATCAAAAGTCTAATATCCTATACCAAGGGATTAGGATTATCGAAAGAAATTTTTGTGATCTGATATATAACTGTAGCAGAATTGCTCTCTAAAATCAGATTCTTGCAATACAAATGACAAATAAAAAAGGTCATTCCCCAGCTACTCCAAGTTCTATCATAGTGACAGAAGTAGCTGAGAAAGTTCTTGAACCCACTAGAGTAACGCACCCATCATAATCATGAAGAATAAAATCAGCACTACCTTGATTATCATGAAAGGAGGCATCAAAATTTAATTTGAGTGACCTGCCGGGAGGGGGTAACCATCTAACCGGCATAGAGGATAAAGTCCAGCAACTAATTAGATAGCAAGTGTCCCAATGCCATGGGTTACCCATAGGGCCATCCAACATGGCTTGAAACTCAAAAGCTACTTAACAAGAATTGACAACAACTGATCAACTCTGATAATAGCCTATTGAAAAAACCTGTCATTTCAACCTGTTGCGGTCAATCCCTGTTGCGCCTAGCTCCGACGAAGAGCAACATGTAAAAAAAATCCACGGATCGAAATTATATCCGGCGAAGACCCTCCGATACTTAAATCAGTGAAGAGTGGTCGAACAAAAAGTAGAAAATGAGAAGTGGAAGAGTATCAGCCCAGGAGTACCTTACCAATGCTATTCATTTACCTTCCTTTTATAGACGAGTTGTTGGTAACCGTTTGTAATGGTTAGACATATAGATTCCACTTATTCTGGAACTATGTGATCGTAACTGTCCAATTGTTAAGATTTGATGCCTCGAGATTCGATCCATATTGAGCCCACAACGAGGTCCGTGGTGAAAAATGAAGTCCAACGAGACCAAGATCACCCCAAACGGAGTTCAAATAGAGGAGATACGAGCTTTCGAAGCTTGCACGAGATCCGAGGTGACAGAGGACCGTCGGCGGCCGACGGCGGACCGACGGAGCGATAGCAGCACGACAGCAGGCGGCGGAGTGCGGCCCAGGCGGAGCCAACGTGCAGGGCTCGCGGCCCAGTGCGGCGCACGGCCCAACGTGGGCTTGCGCCCACGCAAGCGTGCAACCCAGCCCACGCGCGGGCGTGCAGGGCGCGGCCTAGGCCCAGTCGCCCGACGCGGGAGCGGCCCAGGCCCGCGCACACTGGCCGGCCCAGGCCCAGGCGCCACTTGGGCCTAGCCTGTACCCCGATCCACCATGGATCGGGCGGTCCATGGCGGACCGTGTGGACCGCCTGGGTCTTTTTCTGACATTTCTCGCGGTCCACGGTGCTATTCCGTGGACCGGTCGTGATTGGACAGCCCATAGAGTTCTCAATGATTATCCGACGGTTTGGGAAAGATTTTGGGTTTAATTAAGAGTCTTAATCCTAATCTAATACGAGATTAAGGCCTATAAAAGGCCCAGATCGTGGATTGGGCTTGTGTGGTTTTGGTTTTCGTCGCCTGCGACCACCCGTGAACAGGAACTTGGGTGTTTTTGTTGTGCACGGCTCCATCAGCAGCAGGAGGTGATGCGAGGACGTGAACCCATGAAGACCAAGATCCCGTAAGAAGAGAGAGAGTCCGTGATTATGAGAGAAGAGACTTTTGGACAGCGGACAGCGGTCGCTTCAGGGGTTCAGAGGGGTCTTCGAAGAGAGAGAGCTTTTGTGAGAAAGAACTTTCTGTGAGAGAAAAATTGGGTGTACGAGGGTTGAGGGTGAGATCTCCTCTTGTAAAATTTCTTTTTCATAGTGAAGTTTGCATGCCCTATGGAGGCGAGCCCTTTCATGGCTGATCCACGTATTTTGATTGTTTTTGTTTTGTTTCTTTTTTCTTCCTGCTGCATCACGCAGTACCAAAAAGATCTTGAGAGGTGGTGTCCTGGCCAAACATCCATCCAATAAGTGATATCAGGGCAAGACGGTACAAGGATATAGATTGCAGCGGTGATGAGCAAGGTTGAAGATGGAGAAGACAGAAATAATCAAGATGGAGATCAATAAGTTTGATGGTAAAAGCAATTTCTCCTTGTGGTAAGCAAGGGTGAAGGACGTGCTCATTCAACAGGGATTGATCGATACTTTCTTATGCGAGGAGAAGCAAACCACCATGAAGATGCGGGAT